>NC_057804.1:510230320-510232717 GCF_018294505.1 Triticum aestivum
TTAAGGATGGTGTCGACGATGCGGATCTGCGGCCGTGGACGGGGCATCAGAAGCTGCTCTGGTGGTTGGGTTAAGGGTGGTTTCAATGATGCGGATCTGCGGCCGTGGACGGGGCGTCAGAAGCTGCTCCGGTAGGTTGGATGAGGGTGCGAGGAAGCGGATCTGACGCTGTGGACTTGTGAGTTGGCAAAGCGGCCCCGGTAGGGTTGAGAATGGTATAGGCGAAGCTACTCCGGTAGGGTTGATGCTGGTGTTGGCGAAGCGGCTCCGGTAGGGTTGAGGAAGGTGTCGGCGAAGCGCCTCCGGTAGGGTTGAGGAAGGTGTCGGTGAATAGGATCAGAGGTCGTTGACAAGGGCGTCGGTGGGGCAGCTCCGGGGGGTGTGGACGAAGCGTCTCTGGTGGGGAGTACGAATGAGCCGCTGCATATGTGCGGCGGTTGACGAGAGTACCGGCGAAGCAGATCCGGCGCTGTGGACAAGGCCGGCACTAAATGGGTTGTGGTACAGTGGTGGATGAGCAGTCTACTTGTTTCTAGGGGAGGTGGGAGGGGTAGATGCGGCCGCAGAAGCAGATCCGGTGAGGTGGACGTCGCTGGCAGTGAATGGGCTATGGTACGCCGGTGGATGAGCAGTCTAGGGTTTCGAGAGGGAAGGGGAGACAGGGCGATGAAGTACGGACGGCGTGATGTAAGATGCTCTGGTGCTGTGGAGTTAGTCGTTTTTGCGGGAGGAGGGGAGAGGAAATGGGGGCGGCGTGTAGTGGGGGGAACCGGAAGTTACCAAAGCAGCCCCGACCTATCATGTAGATGAGGGCAGTATTGTAACTGTTGGTCTCCGTGCACCAAGGACAAAAAGGGGGATTTCGCATGCTAAATACTAAGGTGGCGGAAATTTTAGAAGGAGGCGGGAGATTTTGCCGCCCGCGGGATCGTTCATATCCAGTTTCAACTAATTTTGGACCGTGCTAGCGGGAAGGTCGTGCTAGACTGTGTACACGGGGCACGCGTCAGCAGTTAATAACTGGTGTGAAGTCCACCTCAGAAAAAAGGACAATAACTCGGGATGATGCGCCGATAACTTGGACGTTCACACGGGCGGGGCCAATCGTACGGGTGTAGTGGCGCGTTCACAAAAAAAGGGATCAAACGCTCAGCCTATGTATTTCTCGTGTAAATAGACAATTTAGTGTCATTGGTTATTTACTTTAAACATAATGCATTGACGTGTTAGTGTAGAGGCGCACAAAAAGAAATGGATATTGTAGTTAGCTACTTAAAAGTGTTACCTCATATGATTACATAGCCTCCATTTCATAAATTGCGTAACCATTGAATTCATATATGAATATTACATATATATTACTTCAAAATAGAAACTTAAATTATCCAAGAATAATGAATTTGAATGCAAGAGTAACAATGGTGCATGTGCATGATAGCTACATTGGTTGTTTGAAGAAACATCACTGTAACTTTGGCATGCACAACTGAAAAAGGTTTATTTAAATAGAAAAAAAATGTGATATGTGAGTATCCAATCTTTATAGCGTTGAATCGATATTGTACCTTTGGCCACGATACGAAGTAGATATTGACTTATGTTCAAGCGATGCACGTCCACGGTCGCTAGATAGTGATACATGAATGAATTGTGCAATCTCTCTCACACGCATACATATCTCATTTCCATGTGGGCATCGGAATCACACACGCGCACTTCATCTATTTCTCTCCCTCCATCAGGGTTAAATTCGTCTTTCTACCCCGTCCTACAAGTCTCTCACACAGAAACACACACGCTCTCTATGTCTAACACGCCCACCCCTTTAATTTCGCCCACCCACAACCACTAATGTCTCAAAGTATAATAATGTCTCTCACACATATGCTATCTACCTATCCCTTAATATAGCTAGATATGTGTCACACAAACTCCTTCTCCCTACTAGCAAGATGCCCATGTGCGTTGCACGGAACACCAAGATGCATTTGTATGAGAAGTTTATCTTGTGGGGGGAAAGGATGAATGAGGGAATGCCTTATTTGCAAATGCGGAGAGGGGTGTGGGTATCTTTTTGCAAAATTGCCATATTTTCTTCATGTCTGTTGGATATAAATCGGATGGCCTATATTGCAGGATGGCAGGAACACCATCATCACCAACTCTGTTTTTTATAAGAGTAGAGATAGGTGAGTGTCACTGCCCCCTCCCCCCTCCCCCCCACACACACTTCCCAACACCGAAGGAGTAGGGTGACACCTCGATCTTGATACTAATCTATCGACTGGCTTCTCTCTCAAACATACAAACACACACACACACTACCCGGCACCGAAGGAGTAGGGTGACACCTCGATCTTGATACTAATCTATTCGACTGGATTCTTTCTCAAACAT
>NC_057804.1:510233095-510238960 GCF_018294505.1 Triticum aestivum
TACGTCTTTCTCTCCCTCCCCCCCCCAACAATGATAGCAGAAGGGTGACAACTCGATCTGATCATAATCTGTCAATTGGTTTCTCTCTCAAACATTGTGTCTCGGTGCCTCGCTCGGTAGCCCCCTCGATATGTAGACTTCTCGTGCGCGCACAACTGTAGTGACGATGACGCTGAACCCGGTGTGCCTTGTTTTTACCAGCCTCATGTGATAGTTTTCACCCCTTTTTTTATTAATTAACAAGGCAACCTTTTCTTTGTTACTACTCCCTCCGTTCCAAAATAGATGACTCAACTTTGTACTAACTTTAGTATAAAGTTGGGTCATCTATTTTGGAACGGAGGGAGTACTAGTGAATCTGAAATCATTCAGGGCAGACATAAAACATATCACTTCAACCCAATTATCGCAGCAACTACTTTAAAAGAAATTAGCTAGATGCCCGTGCGTTGCACGGAACATCAAGATGCATTTGTATGAGTAGTTTATCTTGTGAGAGAAAAGGCTGAACGAGGGAAGGACTTATTTGCGAACGTGGAGAGACGTGTGGGTATATTTTTGCAAAATTGCCATAGTTTCTTTCCTACTCGTTAGATATAAATCCAACGGCCTATATTGCAGGATGGCACGCACACCATCATCACCAACTCTGTTTTCTACTCCCTCCGTCCGAAAATACTTGTCATCAAAATGGATAAAAATAGATGTATCTAAAACTAAAATACGTCTAGATACATTTCCTTTTATCCATTTTGATGACAAGTATTTTCGGATGGAGGGAGTATTTGTCTTTTTAGAGATTTCAACAAGTGACTATGACCGGACATTACCAACATACTCAAAAAAGTAGTCCATAATTTTGATGTTACACTCTTTTCTTGGCGGTGCAGTGCCATCTGGATACCTCATAAATAAATCAAGGACAAATATGACCCCTTCCTGAAAAGACATACGTAGCAAAATGAGTGAATCTACACTCTAAAATATGTCTACATACACATCCGTATGTGGTAGTCCATTTGAAATCTAAAAAAGACAAATATTTAGGAACGAATGGAGTATATATAAGAGTAGACATGGAGATATATCTCCAGCATGGTCTACAACAAAAATGTGTTGGGCTAGTTAGCACCGGATGCTCGGAACGCGATGACATGAGTTCGAATTATGTCTTTTAACTTTAGATTTGTATATTATATATTACTCTACTTATTTAATATATACTTCTTTCGCTACTGTACTGACAGTGGAACCCACAGAGTACTTAGAATATTAAGGATGGACTTGTTTCTTTTTAACTTTCTGTACGAAGCTGTAGCCACCCTGCAAGTCACGTGTACACTGTACATTCAATTAACTTTTTATAGAGGGACAATCATACAGGCAATTAACTCAATTGGATTGGATGTCACTCTATTATTTCCAGCATAAAGAGCATCTCCAACGGCAGCCGGCAAATTTCCTCCCGCTTCCTTCTGCGGAGGACGACATCAAATGCCAGCGGCATACATTTTTACAACTCTAACCAACCAGATGAAATTCGTGCAAACACGGACTGATTACATATAAGCATGAAGGATTTCGTATAAAAAAGGCGGATCTTCATATAAACATGATGGATTTCATTACATTTACATGAACTAAGAGGTGCCAATCCGGCTCTCTTGTATAATTAATACTCCCTCCATCCGGAAATACTTGTCCTAGAAATGGATATATCTAGACTTATTTTAGTTCTAAATGGCCGCCCGCGGATCCCTTTGTCTTCCTCATGTCCGTCAGACACTTGCGGGGTCGATGAAGGTCCTCGGAAGAGATGAAGCAGCAAAGAAACCACCTGAATCCGCGGTCGTCACCTCGGCGGTGGCCTTCATGGGTCCCAAGTGGCGGCGGCCTCCCGTATTCTACTTCTCCTTGATAATGGCGGCGGACAGGGAGAAGCTGGCCACCGACTGGTCGCTCTCCATGCACCCGGCTTCTGTCTCTGCCTGCATGGCGCCGCCGCAGGCACGGGAGGCGCGCCCACAGACACGGGAGGCCCGACCATCGCAGACACTGGTGGCGCAGTACGACGCGGCAGCGATGGTGCCCGTACCGGCATGCTCGCCGCCGTGCCGGCATGGAGCAACTCGCCACTCCTCATCGATCTGAACTGGAGCGGCGAGTTGCTGAACCACGCGCCTGCTTGGAGCGGCAACTGGCTCCGTCGGGCCAAGCAAGGTTGGTGAAGCACCAAGCGGCCTCGCCCGCATCCGGTGGGCTCGGTGGGCCACCCAGCTAGGTAATATGCTTGAGAACGGCTCATCGGAAGCCATCGGAATGGTGGAGAAAATGGTGAAGGAGGAGATGGGGGAGCGGCGGAGGGGTGCGATTCTTGCCCGATGTCTGTCTGGCCTCGTGTAAATAGAGGGCGGACGGTAGGAGCTCGGCCGGCGTCTGGCCTCGTTTAAACTGAGGGCGGACGGGAGGAGCTCGGCCGGTGTTGCGTTTAACTCCGGCCCGCTCATGAATGGACATGTGGCCGGAGTAGGATTCTAGGTTTGCATGTGGGTTTAACGGAGGGGTTTAATGGAGGCGTTGGGCGTGCAGCGGGCAGCACAGTACTATTCGATTTGACAGCATTAATGAGCCGTCAAATCACAAAGGCCCTCGCCTCTCGTGAAACCGACCGAGCTAGACTGGCCCGCCCTCTAGTCTTTTAAAAAATGTATATACTCCACTTTTGTACAGTAGTAGTATCGATGGATTGCGCCATGGAGCAAAACTTGAAATTAAAAAAAGGTGGTACATATAGAGAGCGCTCGTGAACTATGTGTCATACATGGCAATAAATAAAGTACTACATGATACTTATATGATACATGGCGCAGGAGTACTAAGTATTATTAATACAGTTTTGCTAGAACTCATCTAGATGAGATATAATTTGGTCTCATTCATCTTTTATAGCCATTGGATGTGATGCTATAAGATGCGTGTGTGCTGACATGGGTTGTATTTGTTCTTGTGCAACGAACTGACCACTCCATGTCATGTTTGATAGTCTCAAGTCATTAAAAGCATACAAGCCCCACATCTCTTCTTGGTTTTTTACTACTCCCTCCTTTCCGGTTTATAGGGCTTATCTCAAAATTTTAGTTTTTCCATTTTATAAGGCTCAATTTGGTTGTTTCCCATCACATGTTTAGATTCCAAGGTGCATTAAATCATTGCATGCAAGTATTAAGAGAAAATTGACCAATGCATGTAATTTATGCATGCATGCATTGCAATTAATGCATTGATAAACATACTTTTTTGAGGAAAACAAGAGCATTAATTGGGTGCTTTTGCAAACTCCAAAAGGTATTCCACCACTCACCATCTACCTTGGTTGATGAGATTTTTGAATTGAGCCTTATAAACTGGAAAGGAGGGAGTAGTATTTGGTTTTCGTAAGATGACTTATAATACTCACCTAGACGGAGGGAGTATTCGATTTGACAGTGGGCGATGCAGTTTCCGATACGCCTTTAATGCAGACGAGGGAGGGAGTAGCGGTTCCCGATATGTTGAACGGGCAATGCATCCTCCTTCAATTAATGCATGAGGGAAGTAATGGGAGGAGGTCCGGGAAAAGAGGCTGCACGATATGAATGCAACGCAGTTTGCCCTCATTGCCCTCATATAAAGGCGCCCCTCCTCCATTCCAATGCATCTACCACATCGTACGCACCTAAGCACTTGCCTAAGCACCTACACTAAGCGCAAAAGAGATCGCTCGAGACCCATGGCGGCGATGCGCGTGAGCGGCCAGTGGCTGCGCCAGATGGTCCACGACACCGGCCTGCGGCATGGCGCCGAGGATCGTCTCTAGACGGTGTTGGAGACCGGCTGGTGGATGGCCGCTATCGACGCCAACTACGACTCTCAGTTGGACCAGATGATCGTTGCCACCAGCAACAAGTTCACCGTCCTCAAGAAGCTCGCGGACGACATCGCCGTACTCCTCCAGCCCGCGTGCCCGGGCTCCTCATTGCCTGCCACCCTAATTGGCCTCCATGGCCGGAACCTCTTTCAAGCACTGGTGGCCCTGCGACTGCCCGCCGACGCCACAAAGAATGTCCACCTAGATGTCGCGCTCGCCACGAGGCGCCTCGCCCTGCAAGAATTCGTCGACCTACACATCCACGCGTACGAGCAAATCGTGTGCATAGGTATGTACAAGGCCAGTGAGGACGCTACGACGTTGGCCTTCCTCAACTGGCTGGAAGCCTTGGATGCCTTTGTTGAGAAGCACCTCGACCTCGCCACAAAAGCCGCTGCTCCTTAGCCGCCGGACGGTGGCCCGGCGCACTAAGTTGAGGAGGAGGAGGTCGTACGTTCGTGGATCCATCTTTCTTCTTGCCTTCTGTAACCACCACTGCGGTCGCATCATCGTGGCCTTAATTCTTATTGTGTTGTTGCATTCTCGTTCCAATCAATACCGACATGTGGGATCCCTTTGCTTAATTATATGCATCATGTAACTAGTACTCCATCCGTCAATTTGTAAGTTGTGCTTACCTTTTCCATCAACCTCGTGCAACGCGCGGGCATCTTGCTAGAAACACTAGAATATGTCTATATAATCCGCATGTGATAGTCCATTTGAAATCTCAAAAAAGACAAATATTTAGGTACGGAGGGAGTAATATATTAGGAGTATATCAAAACAATAGTAATTTCTTTAAGTTTGTGAACAAATACTACTATTCTACTACTTTGGATCCGTCGCAATGCACGGGCACATTGCTAGTAAAAGGAAAAGGCCTGCCACGTTTGCGTCGCACCCCCACACGCCCGGGAATCGGGAGTACAACACGGCCCGTCTGGCACGACACATAGCTTAGGGAAGGCGTGTTGCCTGCCTAGCATTTTCACTTTCATGTGGGACCGCCCATTGAGCAAACCGACACCCCGCTCGTCGCCGGGTTGGAAAACAGAAACAAGGGGAAGATCTAGCTGTAGCACGGAAGCCGAGAAATTTTGTGTCAGACATGGCTCGTTGATAGAGTAGGAGCATTCCGTATTAGTACCACTCCTACCAAGTTTGTACTCCTAATACTATTATATTACTAGTACTACCACTATACAACTAGTAGATACATGCACGACACAACATCGTAGGAACAAAAAACAGGAAGATCTTGTTTTGGGTGATTTATCTTTTTTCAATCAATGTAGTATGAATAATATGATGTGGGGGGCACCCATGAAGCTTATGTGGCTTGGTTGCATGGCTACGGAAGGTTAGAGAAAAATAAATAGATAATGTGTTTAGAGTGCACTCCACTAAATAGATATACTTTGGATCCATTGCAACAGACCGGCACATCTATATCTATACCCCCTATATAGTGTGTGAAAAACTTTGAAAGTTGGTCATTGGATGAAGCCAATCCGATGGTACAAAGATGGCAAATCCGAGCACTACTGGCCATTGGATATCATCCACTAGATTCTGCCACATGTATAATCTAGAAGACTCCATGGTTGAACTTAATTCATGACTAACTTTGCCACAACTAAGCTCAGGCAAAGTTATTAATAAGTTCTTCAAAATGAGAGCCCCAAGTTGGCAAGCCTAAGGGAATCTTGCCACATTTTTTGTGTGTATGTCATGTGGGGCCAGTGTGGCTTGCCTAAGGTGTGGCTTGAACCAAACACTCACCTAAGTTAATCAAACTTACCTAACCTTACATTCCACCAAATTTTGCCACAAGTTGGCAAGCCTAAGGGAATCTTGCCACATTTTTTGTGTGTATGTCATGTGGGGCCAGTGTGGCTTGCCTAAGGTGTGGCTTGAACCAAACACTCACCTAAGTTAATCAAACTTGCCTAACC
>NC_057804.1:510239215-510252024 GCF_018294505.1 Triticum aestivum
ACTTAATTCATGACTAACTTTGCCACAACTAAGCTCAGGCAAAGTTATTAATAAGTTCTTCAAAATGAGAGCCCCAAGTTGGCAAGCCTAAGGGAATCTTGCCACATTTTTTGTGTGTATGTCATGTGGGGCCAGTGTGGCTTGCCTAAGGTGTGGCTTGAACCAAACACTCACCTAAGTTAATCAAACTTGCCTAACCTTACATTCCACCAAATTTTGCCACAAGTTGGCAAGCCTAAGGGAATCTTGCCACATTTTTTGTGTGTATGTCATGTGGGGCCAGTGTGGCTTGAACCAAACACTCACCTAAGTTAATCAAACTTGCCTAACCTTACATTCCACCAAATTTTGCCACATGTTAGAATCCAGAAAACTCCACATGTAGAAGCACAATGCACAAACCACCAGAATCTCATGTGTGCAATGCACGTGTACCTTCCTACTAGTACTAGTAGTAGTAAGAAACAAATTCCAGTTTTGGCACGAGCTCGTACTGCGGGAGCACCACAAGGCCTGCCGCAGGAGTTACATTTTCCTCTCGGGGCCCACGGGACTGAACTTCAGTGGCTTAGTGCCCGGCCTATGAGTCAATGACATGTGGGCCTTAAATGCGGCTGGCCCACATGTCATTCTCATGGTGGTGGCGTGGTTCATGACTCACTCGTTCGAGATGAACTGGCCGGTGGTGGCCTGGCCGTGGCGAGGGTACCACAGCTGGGCGTCGGGGCGTTACGAGGCGTAGATGGCCACACCGGCGGGTACTACCTGTAGTACATAAGTACTCCAGCCGAGGATTGATGCCCGGGACGAAATGTGTCACAGCCGCTGGATGAAAATTCGATGGTGCGGGAATACGGATCGGAGCACAGCAGTGGAGCAGGCAAACTGCATCCAATCGGGTCTGTCTGTGGTAGAAAGTTGATGGTCGCGGCAGTTCAGCTGGCCCCCATGTCATGCACACAAAGGCAGAGGAGCGGTGGCGTCGAGAGGGATGAGGGGCATGAACAATCCTACCGTTCTGTCATTGACATGTGGGACCCATAAGCGTGGGTGCCACCTGTTAGCGAAGGAAAGGCAAGGCAAGGCAGTGAAGCCACATCAGAGGATCCATGTCCACGTCGGGGGACGTCATGCCGTGGGTTGGAGCGGCGTCGTGGGAAGCGTGTGTGGGTGTGGCAGTGGTAGAAACAAGAAACATGATGGTCGTCGTGGTTCAACTTCCATGGACAAGCTGTCATGTCTGCTGACACATGTATATCAAAACTAGAGTGTTTATATTTCAAGCACGTGAACAAGTATTATTCTACTAGTTTGGATCCATTGCAACGCACGGGCCAGCACATTGGTAGTAGTAGTGTCCATCTCTATCTCTAGAGGCCTTCCCCCGTTCATCCTTTTCTCTCACAAGATAAACTACTCATACAAATGCATCTTGATGTTCCGTGGAACGCACGAGGATGTTTCCTTGGGGGTTTCTCCAGCGCGGCATGGCCGTAGTTGCAAGTTGACGCCCCTTGAGATGCCGATGTCGAGGGGCACTCGAATTTCCTCCGATGAGCAGGTAAGATGAGTTTGATCACGTAGTAAATGCATTCTAAAGACTACTTCCATGTCCATTTTCTAATTCTCCCCCTGTCCACTATTTCACAGGCTAGGCTCGGTGCGAGTGGAGATTGGCTTGCATATATATGTACGGGAGGGTACCAACATCAATTTGCACAACATTTACAACGGTGACACCGTTCCCATAGAACCTTTGTCCAACATTGGGATCAGCCATGCAACGGGCCACCGCATGAATTGGTACGATGGAACCACGGTGAGATTGAATAAAAGATAGCACGAACCTTGCACATGGCGGTCAAAGGCGGACCATGCTGTCTGCGGCCGATTTGTTGCCGTACGAGTAGGAAGACGATGTGCTCCTTTCTAACCGCATCTTCGCGGTGAAAAACCAGGGGACTTATTTTGTATGGGGCACATCCTACGATATACTCCCTCTCTCCCAGTTTATTTGTTTTGAATCTTTTTATTTTATAAGTTTCAAATTCAAATTTAGAGCTCCCCATCACATGTTGAGATTACAATGTCCATTAAATTGTGCATGTATAGTAATGAAACAAATCTCGAGTTTGGCACGAGTTCATGTTGTGGGAGCACCACAAGCCCTGGCGCAGGAGTTACATTTCCCTCTCAGGGCCGTCGTGACTGAGCTTCAGCGCCTTACTACACCTACCTTTGAGTCAATAACATGTGGACCCGATAGGTTACTGGTCCACATGTAATGCTCCCGAAGGCAGAGGGGCAGTGGGGCCAAGAGGGGTGAGCCGCAGGTCGGGGGACGTGTGGTTTCATGGATTCGAGTGGCGTCGTGGGAATCGCGGGCGGCTGTGGTAGAAACTTGATGCTCACTGCATTTTAGGTGGCCCACATGTCATGCACACAAAGGCAGAGGGGCGGTGCGGCCGAGAGGGGTGAGGCGCATGTCGGGGGGCGTGGTGTCGTGGGTTGGAGAGGCGTTGTGGGAATCGCGAGATGAAACGTGATGGTCGCCGTAGTTGAACTTCCATGGACAAGTCGTCATGTCTACGGACACATGCACTGTATACCGATCACTAGAAGGAGTAGCAGAGAAAGCTATATATGCAGATAAATAATTCCTTATAGTCAAGGGACCCACGCTACTACTCTGTTCCAAAGACATGCACACCATCGAAATAGTCCATCTATATCAATATACACCGAGAGGGAATAATTTTTTTTACAAGAGAGGAAATAGTTCATCCATCCATAATGCCCTCCTGCTGGTGGAGCGTTTTATTCTTCTTCTTCTTCTTCTTCTTCTTCTTCTTCTTCTTCTTCTTCTTCTTCTTCTTCTTCTTCTTGTTCTCATTCTCTGTGGGAGACGGCTTCACAACAAGCTCTTTGGACCTTGCAGCTATCTCAAAACTCACACACGCGTCAAGGGCAGCATATTTTATCCGCTCATACTTCAAGGGATAATTCTCCCATCCAGACGACCTTAGTGCCACCATCTCGTCACCCTTCTGAAGATTTGTACCAGCACAAAATTTGCTACGTCGAATAGGGATGGTGTCTGTTTAGCACAATCTTCTACAGGAATTTTGATTCTGGTTTGTAGGTTAGCGATGCTTTTCAAATCAAGGTTGTACGGCTCCAGCTTCTGTTTATCCCCTTCGATGGCTGCCCCACAGAAGTATACGTCCTCCCGAGACAAGAAATCGTGAAGCTCACCTGGTATGGAGGGCGAGTGTATGATGTGGTACACCAAAACATCATCTTCGAGGCACAGCTGAAGGACGGCGGCACGCTGGATCTTCCCAGGGGCACGCTCCGTGTACTCTGCATAGAGACCGATGACCCTCTTCTCTACCTTTTTGAGGGAGTTGGATACATTGTTGATCCACTGCCGAACAACCCTTGGGTGGACGGTGACGGTGGCAACTATGCGCATCGAGCCTTCGACGAGGACATGTTGGACGCTAAAAACCTGCATCTCGATCTCTTTCGCCATTTGGAACCGCTGGAACAGAGGGCTATGGTTTGGAGAATTAGGATTAGATGGCTAGTCTAACTGAAGTAGTAGATGATTATTTAAAGAGGTTAAAACAATGTGAACGCAGTGGGGTTTGGATGCAAATGAAGATGAAGGGGAGGTGAAGAAATTGAGGCGAATCGGTTCCCGATGGAGAAGTAAATGGGAGAAGTGGCGTGCAGGCAGTTGATTAGACGGCTAGGTAGACTAAACAAAAAGGCTATGCGGGTAGACTGAGGAGTCGTACCTGTTCGTGTACGTGCCCATCCTTCCAGATAGGTGGGACCTATGCAAACAGATAAAAAAATGTGTCGTAGCTTTTTTTTGAGCACGTGAGTGGGAGACACAACATTCTCTGGTTAAGGAATACTCCCTCCATTTAGGTGAGTATAAGTCACCTTAGGCTGGTCATAGTGGAGAGTAACATATACTAGTATCATGCATATGATACTAGTGTATGATACTATATCTATAGTGCATAGTATCATAAAGTAGTATCATAGATGGTCTCATTTATTGCCATGCATGACATATAGTAGCATAACATTTATTATGTTATGGTATCTACCTATGTTACTACTATCCTCTCTCTCTTCTTTAATCATTTGCCACCATGTTTGCGAGTCCCAAGTACATGATACTAGTTATGTTACCCCCACTATGGCCAGCCTTATGAAAATCAGATTTTCCCAAAACATTTAGGCGTGGAGCATTAACTTCCTGCTCGATCCCCTCCCAGCCTCGTTAGCCAGCGTTCTCTTCCTCTGCTGTCGCATTCTACCTTTCCATTTTTCCTCTTCTCAAGTGTGGAACAATCTGCATGTCGTCCTTGATGCACCAGAATGACCACTGCATGCATCACGGCAGGGCGTTGATTGGGCATGCACGAGAATTTGGTTCTGCTCGCAATATGGATGATACCTGAACGATGAAGTGAACAGGCATGCTAGCACGGGAGACCTATTTCCGCTATACAATACTGGAGTACTCATGTTCCTACTACTACTAGTAGTAGTAGTACAACTATGGTACACTTGATGGTCAAAATACTATTCATCCGGTCCTCACAGTGAAGTGACAACACCCTACGCCTGACACTGGTCCAGGCGAGGCGGCGTGTTCGGGTTACCAAAGTCAGCCTCACCATGTGCACTGTGCAGTTTGTCACCGCTGCTGTACAGCAGATTGGCGCCTCGCCTCGTCTCCCTCTCCGCTCCCATAGCACCACTCCATCTCCATCTCCTTCTCCGTCTCCATCTCCGTCTCCATCTCACTGTGCCCCCATGTACCGTCGCCTCACTCGCCTCCCCCAGTACCACTATTCCCTCGCTAGCCGCTCCAGCACCGACATCCTTCTCCCCCGTAAATCAAGCCCCCTTCCAAACTCCACCATGGCCGAACGCGAACCGTGCAGCATCCATATGAGCCGCGATTTGAGCAATCTCCCTAGTGACATCCTCGACCTCTGTTGTTCGTGTATGGATATGTTGACCGCCCTGCGGCTGGCTGCATGCTCGAGGGACATGCACACGACCATCGTTGAAGTGAGGCATAAGCTTTTCGAGACACCCTGCTTGCTGCTATCTGGTCTTGCGAGATCGGCTCACCATGATATGGAGGCGTGCATGATGCCCCTCGACTTCAATCCGATCTCCATTAGCCGAAACTTCTTTGCAGGTATGTAGTGTGTCGCCGTACATCATTTCCCTCGACATCGATCCGATCACCATCGCCCGAAACTTCTTGGCAGGTATGTACTGGGTCGGCATGAACTCCCACTGGATGGCTGCCTTCAGAGAAGACGGTAAAAGTTGGTGCTCGTGAACTTCCAGACCTCCCATGATATTATCCTTCCTCCGTTGGATTATATAGAGTATTACCATCGCGGTCCAAGTCATCTAGATTACTAAGTCAGTTGGAGGGACCTTGTTTTGCAGAAGATTGTAATCTGCCAAGTACCCACACGACATGCGAATTAAGCAGACTTCAAGCTAATTGCCTTGTTCGACCGCGGACTTGCCTATCTTTACGTCGGTGCCTTTTTTAGCTGGAGACAACTCGGTTCGCAGTGGATCATCGTCAAAGCTGACACACACTTCTGTGATGCTATTGAACACAATGGCATCATCTAGGCGATCGACAAAGCAGATGGCACCACGTATTGCTGGGACGGCGCGTGTAAGTTGTTTCCATCTCATGTTAATGATGACGCCATGACACTGTTTGAACTTTTTGTGATGATTGGCATATCCTTGTTTGAGCAGAATTTGAGTAGAACTATGGCAATATATTAGGGACGTCGTAAATCAGCTATATTTGGAATGAGTTAATTCATGCGATTGTGACCATGTCATTACAGCCAATTTGTACCCTGAATAATCAAACGGTTAGGAATATATGGATATTATCTTATTTTACAGTAATCTATATACTACTACTAAATATGAGTGTGTATCAATGGCCATGTTAGTTTCCTCATTTTCATGATGTAGAAACATGCACCACACTGTTGGTTTCATCTAACCATACATTAGGGAAGTAAATGTGCATATGGAGAACTCTATATTTGGAAGTAGTGAAATCCTGCAATGCTTACCATGTGTACATACCTATATTCGCCCTTCAGCAATCAATGGCTAGAATAATATCCTCACAAAAATTTTACCCACAGAACACGAGTATATAACAATGCATGTTAGTTACCTTGAAGAATTTGTTTGTGAGGACAGAACATGATTACATAACATGCATGACATGGTAGTTTCCTGTGAAGAATCGATTGCGAGATAACATGAGTATAACCATGCATGGCAATTCTATATTTTTGAACCCAATATACATTTCCCTGTATTTTCCTCCCAGTTCCAACAGGGACATATCAATGTTGTTTCTTGCATTATCCTACTCATACTCTGAACAGTGTTGATCTTACATTAACAATGCATGTCCTTTTTGATATGATGCAGTGTCCCTACAGTTACTACCCTTTGTAATTACACCACCTTTGCCAAAAACAAGGAAGCACAACTGGTTCCTCGCTCGATCAGACGATGACAAAAGTCTGATGATCATTCGGACACATGAGCCAGAAAAGTTATATTGCAAAAAAAACACTATATACAAGCACCGTGTAATACGTGAGTATCCGAACAGTGACTGTTACGTCTATGAGCAGGATACCAGCTTGTTGGGGCCTTTAGGATTTTTTAGTTGGAGGCAGGTAAACAGCCTTGGTTCACACTCTCTGTTTCTCGGACTCAATTATCTGATTAACCAGGAGATCACCGTTGGCAAGGACCTTGATGGCAGAGAGGCTCTATTTGCTATGGAAAACTGTGTCTACACGGCGAGCTCTAGGAGTTCGGGAGCATACTCCCCTGATTGTCAACGATACAGCCTGCAGCCAAAAGAAGGTGAGAATGACAAAGGCATCCGGATTAACTTTGATCCTTGGATGTCTCAATTACGACAGGCAGTGATGTGGTTCAAGCCTTCAGGTTGATAGGTAATTGGGCTGTTGCATCGAAAGGGTGGAGTACTGGTGTCTCCGGATCACTGGTCGCTGAAGCGGGGCTGCAAATTATGATGGTGTTGGATCATCTCTTCGAATGACTTTGTTGTCTTTGCTGCTGGTTCTGGATGGGTAGTTCTTTCTTTTGTTATGCATATTCCTTGTCATTTGGTCATCCTCGTCTATGTCACTCTTTCTATGTAATAGTTGCTTCTGTTTAGAATGTCATTCTCGTCTGGATCACGAGAGTCTGAGCGCTGCAGATGGGTACGTTTTGGTGGTGTAGCAAGACTTCTTATGAACTATCATGTCTTGCTGTTTATGTCAGTAGTAGTCACTAGTCAGTGTTTGAATGTTGTATATATTGTTGTTTTGAACTATTTATTGTCTCGAACTACTGGTGGGCTAAATGAGGGCATCACCATTCTCCAGTGTTCAGAGTATATCTCCTTTTTTCAAGTTATATAATTTGAGCTCACTGTCTTTTCGATGATGTACACTTGTTTGGGCCAGTGAGGTGTCGTTGAATATGGGCCGAGTAGTAACGCAATGCCAAACAGGTCAATTATGACTCTCGGGCCGGGCTCTCAAAAGATCCTGAAAAGAAAAGGCCGGGCTCTCCAAAAAAAGAAAGAATAAGGACTCTTAGGCCGACATGTGGGCGCCACCGGTGTTTTCTTGCACTTGCGCGCCGAGAGCATATTGGCACGTGCTCGAAATTCATGCTACCTTTTCATCCCCAATCTCCGCCCCTCCCCTACCTCTGGAATCTCGATTCCTACTCCAGTTCCCCCAAATCCCCCTCCTGTACTCCCTGTACTCAAGCGCACTATCATGTCGTCGGTCAACGCGGATCTCCGAGCCGGAGATCTTGAGGTCCGTCTTGCCTTCGGTCGCTGCATGCTGTCGCTCAACAGTGGCATGGCGGCGCTTGACGACCAGTTTGCCGGCAAAGTGCTGATGGTAACCATCAATGGCGACCGGCCTCCCGTCTCACCGGACGACCTTGTCAAAGCTCTTGGCATTGTGCACGGCATCCAAATAAGTGACTTGCTCGTCGAAGTCTGTCCGCCAGCGGCTGATTTCTTCGTCAGGTTCCAAACAACTTTCGACTGCAATCGTGTGTTCAAATCTTCCCGGCATTTGTTCTGCGATGGCGCGCTGGTGAGCTTTGATCGGTGGCACCCAGGATGGGGCTCGGTGCCCTCTGAGCTTGAGTTTTTAACAAAGCTTACCTTCGACGGCATGCCTCGACGTGCTTGGAACAGCGAGTCCATGAACGAGCTTATCAATGACCTTGGAGGTGAGCTCGTAAGTATGTTTGTTCCTCCAGACAGCTGGGCTCTGACAGTTATGGCATGGATGAAGAAGTCGTCCACCATACTGAAGGTGATTGGTGTTGAGATACCGGTGCAGGAACCGGGGTTGTACTATTCATCGCCAGCAAGGCCGCCACGGACCATGTTAGGGATGTACCTGTATCGAGTGTTCATGCATGTCGAAGAAGTGGTCAATCCATCAATCGAAGTCCTGCCGCCCCCGATGGTGCCAGGGTCCGTCGACGACGTCCATTACAGGAGTCAACATCAGACTTTCCCCGTGTTGCTTGGAACAATGGATGGCACAGGGCCTACTCCATCGCACGGCGGAGGCCACTGCTTCTTTGGGAGAAGAGGCAGGGCTGGCTGCGTGGATGTGCTCTAATTTGAGGTAACAACTGATTCTTGCCAGATAGTACTAGTTAAATCCGAGCTATGGGTCTGAAGCACTGATATGCCAGTACATTTGATTGTGACACTAATTTTGTACCTGAACTTTTTTTAGAAAGGGTTGTACATCAACTTAATGTGCTAGCAGAACTTATTGTGTTGTATGTCTGTTTTCTTTGCACAACATTCAAGATATTTCCCCGTCATTTATAAAGACGATGAACCGTTATGTACGACTTCGTTGGTTTCAACATAGCCCTTCCCGTAGCGATCCACTGCTTCCATCCTGATTGTGCCGCCTGCGTGAAATTTTTGTATGCAAGTTCAGTGTGCTATGATGTTCTATATGATTGTGTCAACTATATAAGTTTTTACTGAGCATCAGCAATGCCTATGCCTGAAAGATGTATTTACGAGCATCGACCGATGGGTCTCTCTCTCTCTCACACACACACACACGCACGCACACACACGTGCACACGCACAAGTGGGACCCATTGAATTATTTATTTGCTCGTGACATCTTTTAATTAGGTTCCACTGTAATCTAACTTTTTTCTTAAGTTATTAATTGAGCTCAGTGACTTCAAAAAGTTGTACAGAAGCCTTGTTTGGGCCTTTCCGGCGTCCCTGAATGTGGGCTGAGTAACCATGTTAGGTTGTACTGTACTACACAGGCCTTTTTTTTCAACATCAGCAATGCAACTGGGCCGACAGTTGTACACAATATCCGGGTCAACTTGTTATCCGCCCCGCTGGGCTGCAAAGTTTCCTAGGAGGTATGCATTAGGCTTAACAAGAAAATGGACTTTAAGAAATAATAAATGGGATGTAATTATAATAACTAGGCAATTACTATGCACCAAACACGTAATTAGTTTGAAAAATATATTATTTTTGGAATTTAGAAATTTTAATTTCATTACTTGTTGCGCGCGCAATATTTCGTTGGATTTTAACGTGATACAACTTTATTTTGAAATTATATTTAACCTGACTAAAAATTTCGGATAAAAATATTTCGGATCCCATCAAAATGTGGGAATTTTTTTTGAATTCTGTTTTGAGCAGTTGTTTGAAATTATTAATCATTGTCCTACCTAGAAGTTGGGTTGTACTTTTAACAAACCCGTAAATGGGCTGTAGTAAATTCCATTAGAATTGAAAAATGGGCTGTACATTCTTACAAATCGCAAATGGGCTATATGTTCTCTACCAAATCCAAGCTGTGGGCCTACTAAGTTGACGCGTACCAAGGGCTTTGTCAACTTAGTCAATATAAATGATTCTAGCTGCAGTGATCGTACGATGTCCATCCAACGGCCGTAGTGCTTCTTTAACCTCTGATCTTCTTGCTCCAGCCGCCCAAAGCAGCGCCGGTCGTGTCGCGTGCTCCTACTTCCCGTGGCCGGTTGTGATGCCGCGGAGGCCTTACCGCCCCGTACTACACCCACCGCTGGTCAGGCCATCCCTCTACTCACCCACACCCCCTGTTATTCTGCGGCGACGGCAGCCGAACCAGTGAACCCTCGTACTCCTCTCCGCGCGGGCTACCACTGCTACGTCTTCCCCAGCTCTGTGTCGTCCCCTTCCTAGGCCTCGCCGTCGTCCAGACCACCGCTCTGGTGCTCTCGGCGCGACGCGGTCAACGTGGTCAACGACCGACTTCCATCGAAAGAGTACTGTACGTGGAGAGGCTGACAGCTGGGTCCAGGCTGCCGAAAGGAAGTGCCACCTTATTACGCGCAAAATAATTATTCCTCCACCTGACAGTAGGGACCCACCGGACGGGCCACCTTATTTCGTGAAAAAACGTTTCCCCCTGACTGTTGGGACCCACTGGACGGGCGAGCGTATTTCACGAAAAAAACGTTCCCCGCGCTGTCAGCTCGGACCCATCGGAAGTGCCTCCTTATTACGCACAAAAAAAATGAATACTCCCCCTTCTAGCTGGGACCCACAATGGTGGGAGGTTGACTTGTGGGCCTACTAAGTTGACTTGGACGGGGGCCTTTGACAACTTTAGTCAATATGAACGATTCTAGCTCCAGTGACCGTACGATGGCCATCCAACGGCCGTAGTGCTTCTTCAACCTTTGGTGTTCTTGCTCCAGCCGCCCAAAGCAGCGCCGGTCGTGCCGCATGCTCCTGCCTCCCGTGGTTGGGTGTGCTGCCGCAGAGGCCTCACCGCCCCCTACTATTCCCACCGCTGGCCAGGCCATGCAGCGACGGCAGCCTCACACCGCAGCCGAACCAGTGAACCCTCGTACTCCTCTCCGCGCGGGCTTCCACTGTCGTGTCTTCCTTGGCTCCCCGTCGTCCCCTTCCTAGGCCTCGTCGTCGTCCACCACCATGGTGCTCTCGGCACGGCGTGGTCAATGTGGTCAACGACCAACTTCCATCGGAAGAGTACTGTATGTGGAGAGGCTGACAGCTGGGTCCACGACAGCCGCAAGGAAGTGCCTCCTTATTACGCAGAAAATAATTATTCCTCCACCTGATAGCAGGGACCCACCGTACGGGTCACCAGTATTTCGCGAAAAAAACATTTCCCCCTGACTGGTGGGACCCACAGGACGGGCCACCGTATTTCGTGAAAAAAATGTGCCCCCCCCACTGTCAGCTCGGACCCACCGGAAGTGACTCCTTATTACGCACAAAAAAATGAATACCCCCCTGCTAGCTAGGACCAACCTTGGTGGGAGGCTAACTTATGGGCCTACTAAGTTGACTGGGATGGAGGCCTTTGTCAACTTTAGTCAATATATGAACGATTCTGGCTCTAGTGACCGTATGATGTCCATCCAACGGCCGTAGTGCTTCTTCAACCGCTGGTCTTCTTGCTCCAGCCACCCAAAGCAGTGCCAGTCGTGCCTCCTGCTCCTACCGCTCGTGGCCGGCTGTGATGCCGCGGAGGCCTCACCGCCCCCTACTACTCCCACCGCTGGCCAGGCCATCCCTCTACGCACCCACACCCCCTGTTATTCTACAGCAACGACAGCCTCACACCGCAGCCGAACGAGTGAACCCTCATACTCCTCTACACGTGGGCATCCACTATCGCATCTTCCCCAGCTCCGCGTCGTCCCCTTCCTAGGCCTCGCCATCGTCCACCGCTCTGGTGCTCTTGATGCGACGTGGTCAACGTGGTCAAGGAATGGCTTCCATCGAACGTGGACTATACATGGAGAGGCTAACAGCTGGGTCCACGACCGCAGCAAGGAAGTGCCTCCTCATTACGCGCAAAATAATTATTCCTCCACCTGACAGCGGGGACCCACCGGACGGGCCACCATATTTAGCGAAAAAAATGTTTCCCCCTGTCTGCTGGGACCCACCAATTACATCTTCGCACGCAAGGAAGTGCGTCCGAAAAAAACGATTCTCCCCCTGACTGCTGGGACCCACAAACTACATCGTCGCACTCAAGGAAGTGCCTGACAGTCAGAACCCACCTGGTCGAAGCATACGTAGCGTTGTCATTCTGGTCGCGAATGTGTACGTACATATATACTGGTGGATGTAGAGGCGCGCACGTGTCATACTAGAGGCGCGCACGTAGCATGTACACGTACGTACAGCAGCGAGGGTGCAAGAAAGAAAATACGGCCACGTACATACATACGCGCAGGGTCTCTAACGCCTATCACGCATACGTACATGACTGGGTCGGAACGGAGAAACAGCATCGTCGTCGTGTTCATGGGGAGCCAACCGGCTGGGTCAGAATGGAATGCATGGTCGTGTTCATCGGGAGGGCTTGGACGGAATAGGCGATGGAAACGAGGCCTAGCGTACCGCACAACGGAGGAAACGGCCTTGTGTTCGACCGGCCACGTTCGAAACGGGGTCCTGTTGATCGGGAGGGGCCTGGCGTATCGCAAAACGGAGGAAACGGACCTCCTACGGTCGAAACGGGGGTCCTGTTGATCGGGAGGGGTGTGGCGTACCGCAAAACGGAGGAAACGGACCTCCTACGGTCGAAACGGGGGTCCTGTTGATCGGGAGGGGTGTGGCGTACCGCAAAACGAAC
>NC_057804.1:510852418-511016887 GCF_018294505.1 Triticum aestivum
CTTGCTGGTTACAGAGAGCTCCTCAGAGGAGGATTCAGAGACTGGTGACCAGTCCTATTTCCCCCTGAGGTCTATGCTCAAACTTGGCAGGGTTATATTACACATGTCATGCATGTTGTCTTGCATTGCTTAGTTTTTACATCATATATGGATTGCCATCTACTTACTTGCTTACTATATAAATCATATATTTGAATTATATCATGCCATCATGTTTACATAGTACATACACATCATCTATATGAATTATGGAATGGCAACCCATTTAATAAAGACATCATATAGTTATATCATCTCATTCTGTTTAGTGTTTACAGTCATCATATTTTGAATTATGGCATTCTATCCGTGAATGTATGTGATTTATGGCATGCCAACCTATTTAGTAAACACATTATATAGTTATATCATGTCATCCTATTTACATAGTCATCATATTTTGAACAATGTCTTTCCATCTTTTTTAGTTAGCCAACATAATGTGAAATTGTGTCATGCTATCCTATTCAGTTAGCCATCATATATGTGAAATTGTGTCATGCTATCCTGTTTGGTTAGACAACATAAATGTGAATTAGTTCATGCCCTCTTTTATTCCCCACTATCCATTGCATCTATCTATCATACAATGTATGTACTTTCAGTTACTTTTCTTGTTTATCAGCCATTTGAATTGGAGAGGGTGATGACAGTATCTAAGGGAGTAACAACACGGTCTTCAGAAAAGATAGTGCTACCAGTTGATGTAGATAGAACCACAGTTGTACTTGCCCAAGGACCAGATCCACCACACAAAACCCAGACTCTCGCAGATTGTACCCCTACCCAGTTGGACAGAGAACCAGCTACACCCCTTCTAACCACAACCCCAGCAGATAGTAACCCAATTCCAGTTGACACAGCACCGTCTCCACCACGGAGCACCCAAACACGAGCAGTTAGTAAGGGAACTGCAGTGCCCAAAGCACGAGGACGCTTAAAGGAGAAGAAGATTTGTTCTCAGGTCAGGTTCTGTAGCTATGGTTCATACTCCTTTGCTCTTGCATTACTGTATTTACTCATACAAACTATTTTCAAATTTGAAGGATGGAATTGAAACTCCAATGGCGCAACAGTTATGTTTTAAACATGTTTCTTTAAATGGTTTGCTGGTGTAACCTGCTCTATGTTGATTTCAGTTTCAATTGAATAAACAGTTATGTTCTCATGTCATGCACATTACAAGTGTTGTTGTTGCTCTATAGTTTGCCACACTTATATTCTGTCTATTCTACTTTGTCTTGACCAAATATTATTTGAACTGTGTCTCTATCTTTATTTGGCAACAAAAACTAGAATGATATAGACCATAAAGTGACCATGGTACATAGATATATGTTTGCTTCATGTTGTTATCATGTCCACTTTACTACTGAACTCATTTCCCAAAATGAATATCATATACAACAAGGTAAACCTGTGATGTTGTTATTTAGAATGCGGACACAATATTGGAGAACAGTACCCCATTATGCAATGGTAAAGGAAGTAATGCAGATAAGGTTCAAGATAGTGAGACATCCCTGTTGGTCTCCAAGAAAGCTGATAAAAACTATCTTGATGACAATGAGAGAACCCAAAAGTCCCGTCTTGATGTAGAGTTCCAGTTACTGGCCACTACTGTTGGCACAAGCTCTTCGAACTCGCTGCCTGAATCAGTTCGTCTTCTTGAGTCTCAACTTCAAGTTGAAAGCCATCGATCAGATGTGCTGCGACAAGAAGCTGAATAACTAAGGAAGTTCCTGCAGAATTCAGATGCATACTTCCTGGTGCAACAACAAGCGCTGGAGGATTTAAGCACCAAACAAGAGAAAGTTAATAAGCTTGCTAAGCATCTTGCCAACATTATGGGTACCCAGGATATTGTTTCTTGAGATCTTCTGAAGTGGTTTTAGTTCTGGATTTGTTTTGCTGCGGCGTTTATTTGCGTTGGTCGCCAACTTTGACAACCAGTGTATATGATATGCTACTTTGTTCCCTATATTTGCACTGGTGGCGAACTTTGATGCCCAGTGGATGTAATATGTGTAATAGCCGTGATAGCCTAGCGTAAGTTGCTTGCTTATTTATTTCCTTGTTGTCTTGTTTATTTGTTGCTTGTAGTCGGTGCAGTTCTTTTTCCGTGGTTTGCTAGTGGCTGCAATAACCTTTTTTTTAAACTAGGCCACAATAACCATGGGTTACATATTTACTGTAGTGACACTGGGCCTCCTACCGGTTGTAGAAACAATGGGCCTTCTACGGGCCGTAGACACAATGGGCCTTCTACGGGCCGTAACATCAATGGGCCTTATATGGGCTATATGATCGATTGGCCAAACATGGGCCAATAACAAAATGCATTATGGCCGTAAACGTGCTAGAGTTGGAATCGCCCGTTCATGGGCCAACCATAATAGGCCATCATTAATAGGCCCTATTTGATGACGCTATGAAAACGGCCCAACGTATTAACGGGCCACAAACGGGCCGACTGTAACAATAGGCTGAATTTGGCCCACAAACGAAAATGACAGTAACGGGCCGTAAGTAACCGAATGCTGGAAATGAGCCCAAGAATAAATGGGCCCTGAGAAGGCCAAAAGATAACATGGGATGGAAACGGCCCAATGGAATAATGGGCCGTTAATGGGAACAAAGTGATACACTGTTCATTACGGGCCAGTTTCACCATGAGTCGTTAATGGGCCAAGAGTTGCAAAGGGCCTCATATGGGCCGAAAGACGTCATGGGCCATACATAGGCCAGAAGTTAAAACGGGCTGGAATCATATTGGACCGCCCATATGACGCTACTGGGCCTAATTCGGATAGGTCGTAACGGGCCCTGGATTAGCAGGCTATAAATGGGCTATATGCGAACAGGCCGTTAACAGGCTTTCAGTGGGCCGGCCCGCCACCTTTTGAGCAAGTCAAACGGGCCAGCTTTTTCATAGGAATGGGCCTCTGTTGGACCATGCCACGTGTGGATGTATCATAGGCGCCTTCTATCCAATGAGTGGATGAAATCTGTCACGACGATGAGCCGACACATGTTTCCTCTAGCCAATGATGATTTTACACGTGGAAAATCCCCATTGGTCGGGGCTGTTAACGGGTTATCAGATCAAAAACCGTACTCGATAGCTTAACGGCGTTCCGTTTTGGTGGATGCCATGTGTCGGTCACCCTTGATGAAAGCACTTCTATGACACGCGATTTATCGTCATGGAAGTGGACACTTCCGTGATGATATTTTTGGTAATGTCATGGAACACTTCTACGATAGCACAGGTATGACTATCTTGATTCTGCCATAAAATCGTCATGGATGTACATGCATGATAGAAAACGTGACCGACTGTGACAAACACGTATCATCACGGAAGTGTATTTTTTTGTAGTGTTAGTTCGGAGACTTCGGCCGCATGCGAGGCTACTGCCAGCTTTGCAGCCTGTTCATCCAA
The DNA here is from genome assembly GCF_018294505.1 of Triticum aestivum. Taxonomy (NCBI): domain Eukaryota; kingdom Viridiplantae; phylum Streptophyta; class Magnoliopsida; order Poales; family Poaceae; genus Triticum; species Triticum aestivum. Next base: position 510,855,903 of record NC_057804.1, read on the forward strand.
GTAGATATATATGTTAGCTCCTGTGAAGTACTATTCAATCCCCTGTTCGGCCTTTCTTCATGAAATGCCAAATAGAGTCTCAGCGGCTACTCTCTATATATAGGTATTCCTTTTGTAAATAACTAAAAACATATTACTTCACATACCTCAAAGCATGTTTGAAGGCTGGTATAGGCTTGGTTTAATCCGCTTTTAGCGGACCGAACCTTTTCAACCACCGCACCCATAAGGGTATGGTGCTCCTCCACAATGGAATCACTTTGAAGTGCTTCCATCAGAGTGTCCGGCGCCTCTAGATTGATAGAGGACGCCGGTGGAGACGGCACGCCCCCTTCCCTTGAAGAAGGCTGTTGGTCTGATTCCGAAGTCGTATGGGACCCCATCGCCGGTCTCCATGAGGGTTGATTTCTCCCTCTCTTCGGCAATAGAGGTGTTACTATCCGCCGCCACCTTCATGTCCTCCTGTACTTCCCCATGACCTGGAGAGGTTCTTTGGGATAACACTTCGGTGTTATCAGTGGCAGTGGGTGGAGAGATTTGCAGAGGTGACTCGCTCTCCATCGCATTCGTCCCTAGCGAGTTCCCATATGATGATGATCATTAGGGGAGATCGCGAGCCGAGCTATAATGCGAAATTCATTATGTTAAAATAATAAGGCATAAAATCGGATATATGTATGGTGTCTTTGGATACTTACGATTCAGCCAAGGGCTACAGCCTGGGGCGCCGCTTTAGGATGGCATCGGCATCCGCTTCGGAATCATCTGGAAGGGAGGGTTTTCCCTTCTTGGTCGCCTCCGCCTCCAGATCCGCGGAAGCCACCCTTTTCTTCTTCCTCCCCTTAGGGGGATAGTTACTCTCTTCCTCCTCTACATCTTTTTCACGGGAGGAGGAGGTCTCGAAGTCTTCGGACACGGCATCCGAGGCACCCTTACTACAGAGGCCACCTTCGGTCTCCTTGCGCTTCTTCTTGGCCTTCTTATCCGGTGCCAGATACGGCACCGAAACTAGGATCATTGTCAGCAAGGGGGTAGCCTGGTCCTCGGGCAGCGGAGCCGGGCATTTGATCTGCTCCGCTTTCTTTGACAGTCATGTGGGAGTCAGAGAATTCAATATACTCATTATACTTGCAAATTAAAGTTATCATAAAAACTTACAGGAGTGGCTGGACGTGCGCAGTCAAGGCCGCCGTCTTTGGTTGTCTCCGGCCACGACTTTTGAGTCAGGAAGAGCAGCTTCCATATGTCTTCGTGCGTCGTGTCGAAGAACCGCTGCAGGGTCCGAGGACCGGCTGGGTCGAATTCCCACATATATTAAGTCCGACATTGACAAGGGAGAATCCGGCGAAAAAGCATCACCTAGCTAGATCACGCTGGCGAGGCTGGTGTTCTTGTTTATCATCCCCTTGACGCAACTCTCTAGCGTCATCACCTCATCAGGCGATTCCCAATCTAGGACCTTATTGAGCCAGGATGTTAGCCGCATTGGGGGGCCAGATTTTAATTCAGGAGCGGCGGCCCATGTGGTGTCACAGTGTTCCGTGATATAGAACCACCCCTGCTGCCATCCTTTGACGCTCTCCACATAGGTCCCCTTCGGCTAGGTGACATTGGGGAGTTTTCTCACCATGGCGCCGCCGCACTCCACGTGTTGGCCCTCGACCTCCTTTGGCTTCACATTGAAGACCTTGAGCCATAGTCCAAAGTGGGGACGGACGCGGAGGAATGCCTCTCACACGACAATAAACGCCCAAAGGTTGAGTAAGGAATTTGGGGCTAGATCATGAAAATCTAGCCCATAGCAGAACATGAGACCGCGGACGAAAGGATGAAGGGGAAACCCTAGTCCGCAAAGGAAATGAGTGATGAACACTACACTTTCGTTGGGATCTGGAGTGGGAATTATCTGCCTTTTGGCAGGGAGCCGATGGACTATATCCGTTGCCAGATACCTAGCCTCCCGGATCTCCTTAATGTTCTCCTCTGTAGCAGAGGAGGCCATCCACTTGCCCTGCGCTCCTGATCCGGACATGACTAGGAGTGTTTGGTGGCGATTGAAAGGATTGAAACTTTGGCGATGAAGCTCGAATGGCAGATAGGCAGAGGAAGAAGAAGGTGTGGGGTAAAAGGACGAATCCTTATCTTATTATAAAGGCAGTAGATGTCAAGCGCCCCTCACAAGCCTTAAATCTCGCCTACAACCAAGGGGACATGTGAACGGCATGGCTAGATTACCCAAAACCCTCATTTTGAAAATCTCATGATAAGGGGACACGATCTCTGCTTTGACAAGACGTGTCAATGGCCGTGCCTCAAAATACGAAACGAGGTTGTAAAACGGTTCAGAATGCTAACAAGGCCAGGACATAACGCCTCGCCGAAAAAATCACCTATGGACATGACTTGTTTCATTTCAAATATTTTTTGCCCTTACAGCTTAAGGTTGTGATTGTTTAATAAAGCCTGATACAACTGTTTTGCATCGAGGACTACGTTGGAGTACTCGGAGAAGGAACCTGCCGTGCAATGCCGAAGACGATCTGTGTGCCGAATACATCATCATTGATGCCCGGTTCAAGGGCTACTGACAAAGTCCTAGACTATGGGGTCCTCGAGGAGCCGGCCTATGTGACATGGGCTGGCCTGATGGGCCATGAAGATACAAGGTGGAAGGACCTCCCCCGTGTCCGGATGGGACTCTCCTTTGCGTGGATGGCACGCTTGGCGTTCGGATCATGTACCTTCCTTTCTCTGTAAACTAACTTTGTACAACTCTAGATCCCTCTGGTGCCTATATAAACCGGAGGGCTTAGTCCATAGGCAGGAACACAATCATATAGGCTAGACATCTAGGGTTTAGCCATTATGATCTCAAGGTAGATCAACTCTTGTAACCCCTATATTCATCAAAGTCAATCAAGCAAGAAGTAGGGTATTACCTCCATTAAGAGGGCCCGAACCTGGGTAAACATCATGTCCCCTGCCTCCTTATTACCTTCGATCCTCAGACGCACAGTTCGGGAACCCCTACTCGAGATCTGCCAATTTTGACACCGTCAGCCATCTTCAAGTGTCCATGCCTTCTAGATGAAGTTTTTCTATTACCATCCACCAAATTCTTTGTGGTAATTGACACTTGAAGAAGAGATGTATCCCGGACTAGAGTGCAAAGAGTGCAAAGAGTGCAAAGCCTACAATTTGGCCATCCACATTTGCCCAATCTATCAGCGGTCCAAATCCTATATTGAATTGCCAAGCAAGAAAAGAACTTGAGCTATGGAGGAGCCCATGCTTTCCACACCATTTTGTCCACTGGGAAAGTGTCATGCCTAAGAATTGCACCTTGTAGGCGAAAGAATTGCCAGATATCCTCAACGGTAACCATGGTAGGGGGTTTGATCTTAAAGATCCAAGCATCATTCTTTAGACACCCTCACCTTCCAATTTTTCCTCGAACAAGTCTCCAAGATGATGGCTGCAATCTCCTTTGTCTTGCGACCAAGGAGCCAAGGGGCATCCCATAAGGGGGTCCTTGCCCCATTATCCTCGACAATTATGGTGGAGGCATAAATGAAGTTGAGGTCTTGCTCGTCGCAAAGGTTATCCATATTGTTGGGGAACATAGTAGAAAACAAAAAATTCACACCTATGATCACCCAAAATCAATATGAAGATGCATAACAGGTTAGGATCACGATCGTTACCGTCACCGAGTTGCACCGGAAGAAGAACGTGTCCGTGTAGATCATTGACATGGATTGAATCTGTGTCGGTATTTTCCCAAAGAGGAAGGGATGAGTACTAAACAAGTAATTAATAGAAGAAACACCAATCATTTTTAAGATCTTCATCATTTTTATGAAAGCAATCAGCAGAAAATGCTATTTCTAAAAAAAATCTTTTAGCTCTAAGCATAGCGGTTCTTTTTTTACTTTCATCCATAGAAACATATAAAACTTTAATTGATTCATTGACATCAACCTTAGGTGGAGAAGCTTTAATCTTGAGATTTTCTACATCATGAGAAATTCTACCAATGCTTTTAGACATATCATCAATCTTATTCAACTTTTCTTCTATCATAGTATTGAAAGCTTTTTGAGCATTGATAAATTCTTTAACCTTACTCTTAAGATTAGAGGGGTTCCTATTATTATTGCAAGAATAATTACCATTGGAATTGCCATAATTATTAGAGGAATTTCCATGAAAAGGCCTAGGATTACAATTACCTCTATAAGCATTTTTATTAAAATTGTTTCGCAAGACAAAATTCACATTGATGGGATCACTATTTTGCTCAATCAAAGTAGAGAAAGGCACACCATTAAGATCAATAGAAGTATTTTTTACTAGCAACCAATTTCATAAGAGCATCGACTTTTTCACTCAAAGTACTAATTTCTTCAACCGAATGAACCTTTTTACTATTAGGTGCTCTTTTGGTATGACATTGTGAATAATTTTCCATAATGTTATAAAGCAATTTAGTAGCTTCACCCAAAGTAATCTCCATCAAAGTACCACCACGGCGGAATCTAAAAGATTTCTAGAAAAAAAAATTCACCCCACATATTTCTTTTTATAATCATCCAAAGAATTAAACCATGAGTAGGACAATTTCTTAGCATCAATTACATTCTTTCCCAAGATTGTGCAATATGTGCATGCTCAAGTTGCTTAAAATTCATTATTTGAGTCCTAAGGGAAATAATTTTCGCGGGCGGAAAATACTTGGTAATAAAAACATCTTTGCACTTATCCCAAGATTTGATACTATTGCGAGGCAAAGATGAAGACCAAATTTTTGCATGATCCCTCCCGGCATTCTGGATACAGGGGTACCCAGACTTGCCTGCCTATGGCCCACTGCATGGCTCCATCGACCGTCTAGTATGGCCCAGCTTCAGCATCAACAACTCAAGACCCTCGTGAGGGGCCAAGCCTTGCGAGGTAGGAAACACTAAGACCTCCAAGGGGATCGGCCTCCACAGGCTGGCTCCCGAGGAGCGGACACTTCTATGCAAGGTACACGTCACGAGGCTTAGCTGACGTGAGCCATGATGACCAAGGCCAGGGGGCGCTAGGCGGGTGCCAGCATGAGCAGAGTACCAGTTTCCTCTTCGGCGCAACGGAGGCAAGTAGTAGGCGTGGAGTCCCGAGCAATCAGCCAAAGGATTCCTTTCTTTTGCAGCAAGACCAAGACCGCTAGGATGGCAGGACGGAGGTCATCGCCGAGCCCACCGCAACGTCATGACCAGAGGCTTTTGCAAGCGAAGACCACTTTAGTCAGGATAGGGTGTACTTCTTGCCCCCCTTAAAATTTAGCCATTGTGGGATCCCTTCCCGCCAACATTTGGGAAGAGGACCAAGGCCACTATAAATAGGACTTAGCCACCACCATAGAGGGAGAGGAGAGTAGATCGGATCCATTCCACTTAACCACCTCACCAGCTCTCTCGAGCTGAAGAATACCTCACCTCCTGAGGTTGTTCATCCACTTTACTAGTTCATCCTCAGCCCCTCGAGGCAATCCACCACAAGGCTGGAGTAGGGTATTACACCGCAAGGTGGCCCGAACGAGGATAAAGTGCTGTGTCGCTCTATTCCTTTGAGCTCGGCGCACTAGGCTATGAGGATCGTGAGTAGGCAGGCTGGGTAGGTTGAGATCTCCGCACGCACCCTAGAGTTCGAACCTATCAAGGGTTTGCGGAACCCGAAATCCAACATTTGGCGCGCCAGGCAGGGGTGCGTCGGATCTTCTCTTCCATCGATCGATCCACCACTACTCCGATGCTCCCATGGCTGACGCATGTCGGGCTCGCACTGAGCGTCGGGCAACGGTTGCCGCCTGCATCGCTCAGCCAGAACCGGCAGGCGACGGCTGTCCTCGTCATCCTCCATCCTAGCACCCAAGGCTGCCACAGGCCCTGCTGGCCACGAGGAGCAAGCTTCATCGCTGCACCCCTCCATGTGTCCTGATGGGCGCACCCCCACTCTGTCGCTGACTCCGGCTACTTCATCCTCCCACGTGTGTTGCGGCCCGGCGAACGCCCAAGCTTCTATGCTCATGGCGTGGGAGCTCCTTCACGACCTCCCAGTTGACGGCTTCTACGAGGAGTGGCTCGAACACATCGTCGAGCTTGTCAGCGCCACCGGGGACTCTGCTACGCCGGCCCGCCCACTGCCTCAGCAGCCGCCTGCCGTGGGCGACGTGGCTCACGGGGCGCCTCCACCACCTCGAGTCCAAGGCGCCATCATCGAATCAAGGCGGGCGGCACCGTGGCGCGACCCGCATCGTCAGGCGCCTGTGCATGAAGAAGCGAGCTGTCAAGTGGTGCAGCGGCCCCAAGAAGATGCACGTGCCCTCCCAGCACCTCCACGTCAAGACCGTGCGCCGCCTGTGGTGGTGGCATGTGAGTACCAAGACCGGGCTCCACCACCCTGATGTGCTCCCATGACCACGGCGGGGTGCTGTGCGTTCACCCTAGAGCTGCGCAACGTTGTTTGGCCAGGAAAGTTCAGGCCTGACCTGCCCCATGCTACGATACACCGCTGACCCCACCGAGTTCCTGCAGCTCTACAAACTGAGCATCGAGGCGGCCATAAGCGACGAGAAGACCATGGAGAACTGGTTCCCCATGGCCCTCAAGGATGGTGCGCGCTCCTGGATCCTAAATATCCTGATGGGATCTGTCTCCTCCTGGTATGAGATGTGTGACCGCTTCATCGCCAACTTCCAGGGCCCTCGCGACCGCCCGCCAGCCGGGGGTGACCTACGACGCATCAAGCAGCAACCAGGAGAGACCTTGCAGAAGTACATCCAGCGCTCCAACATCGTTCACCTCAAGATCCCCAAGGTGTCGGGCGAGGCCATCATGTCTGCGTTTACTAATGGTGTCTGCGACATCAAGATGAAGGAGGAGCTCGCCATACAAGAAGACCTCTGCATGGCCCTGGATATGCTTAACATGGTGAACAAGTGTGCAAGGGCTGAGGAGGGACGCCTCTCCCTCCTCGAGCTCCCCGATGCTGACTCAGAAGACAAGAAGGCCAAGGCCAAGGATGTAAAGTGCAAGGGGCCAGCTGTGCTTGCAGCCGAGCCGGAGATGAAGCGCAGCTGCAATCACCATGAGTCATCCAAGGGCAGCCGACCGTTCTGCGTCTTCCACAACGTGCACAACCACAACACCAATGACCACCAGGAGCTCAAGACCCTCCATGACGGGTGCCTCGGTCGATGCCCCGAGCGCAACGATCAAGGCTACGATCATGGAGGTGGCTGAGGTGGAGGATGTTGGGACGACCGTGACCATCGCCAGGAGTGGCGCGACCAGCTTCAGGAGGACCGCTGGCAGGGCCAGCCCGCAAGGGCGCTTGGAGGAACCAGCCTCGCGAGGATCGGCCTCAGGGCAACGCCGATCTTCCTCCGCTGCCTCCACCGCCAAGGAGGAAGGAAGATCACCACCAGGACGAGGTGGGTGGGGGCTTCTAGAAGCCTCGAGCCATCTCCTGCATCTTGGGAAGTTCCCAGGCCCCAGTCTGTCACCGCGTCTTGAAGCAGTTAGCACGCAAGGTGAATGCAGCGCTCCCTAAGCTCGAGGCGACACGCCCGCTTAGGTGGTCCAAATACGCCATCACCTTCAAATCCTCCGACCAGATCAAGTGCGCGGCCACTGCTGGTGCGCTCCCAATGCTCTCCTCGCCCGTCATCAGCAACATGGTCTTTGTCGGTGTCAAAACGACATATCTCGGGTAGGGGGTCCCGAACTGTGCGTCTAAGGATCGAAGGTAACAAGGAGGCAGGGGACACGATGTTTACCCAGGTTCAGGCCCTCTTAATGGAGGTAATACCCTACTTCCTGCTTGATTGACTTTGATGAGTATAGGGGTTACAAGAGTTGATCTACCTCGAGATCGTAATGGCTAAACCTTAGATGTCTATCCTATATGATTGTCTTTGTCCCTATGGACTAAATCCTCCAGTTTATATAGACACTAGAGGGATCTAGGGTTGTATAGAGTCGGTTACAGAGAAAGGAAGGTACATGATCCAAACGCCAAGCTTGCCATCCACGCAAAGGAGACTCCCATCCGGACATAGCGAAAGTTCTTATATCTCGTATCTTCACGGCCCATCAGTCTGGCCCATATCACATAGCCCAGACCCCAAGGACCCCTTAGTCGAGGACTCCCTCAGTAGCCCCTAAACCAGGCTTCAATGATGATGTATCCGGCACACAGATTGTCTTCGGCATTGCAAGGCGGGTTCCCCTTTTCGAATACTCCAAAGAAGTTTTCCACACACAAGAGCTGTGTCCGGCCTTGCTTAACACGTACAACCCTAAACTGTAAAAAACAACAATACTTAAAATAAGCTATGTCCACGGGCCACTTTTCCGGTGAGGCGTTATGTTCTGGCCTTTATTATTATTCTGAACTGTTTTATAGCCTCGTCTCGTATTTCGAGGCACGACTAGTGACACATCTTGTCAAAGTAGAGATCGAGGCCCCTTATCACGGGATTCTCATCAATAGGGGTTTTGGGTAATCCAACCATGTCGTTCACATGTCCCCTTGGGAATATGTGAGATTTAAGGCTTATGAGGGGGCGCTTGATATTCGCAGCCTTCTTTCTCCTTTGACTTTCAATCCCTCGAGCTCCAGCGCCCAAGTTCCAAACTTTCCCTCCGCCCCAACTTCTCCAGCCATGGCCGGATCTGGCTTTCAGGGCAAGTGGATGGCCTCCTCCGTAACAGAGAAGAACATCCAGGATCTGCGGGAGGCGAGGTACCTGACAGCGGAGATCAAACACAGGCTTCCAACCCCAGTTCAAGTCATCCCCACCCCAGAGCCTGGCGAAAGGGTGGTTTTTATTCCTCACCTCCTCCGAGGACTCGGATTCGCCCTTCACCCCTTCGTCCGAGGTCTCATGTATTACTATGGGCTGGATTTCCACGATCTGGCCCCAAATTCCTTCCTTCATATCGCGGGGTTTATCATCGTGTGTGAAGCATTTCTCTGTGTCCCTCCACACTTCGTCTTATGGCTCTAGGTTTTTAATGTGAAGCTGAAGGTGGTCGAAGGCCAGCACGCCGAGTGCGGCGGCGCCATGGTGAGCAAGCTCAACCATGTTACTTGGCCCAAAAGGAGATTTGTGGATACTATCAAGGTGTGGCAGCAGGAGTGGTTCTATATCACCGAACCCTGTCAGATTTCGGGTTCCAGCAGACCCATGAGGTTTGAAATCTGGGGTGCGCGCGAAGATCTCTCCCTCACTGACTCGCGTCTCGAAGCCTCGCAAGGGATCTAGGCTACACGATGAACAACACAAGAGACACGAGGTTTATACTGGTTCAGGCCACCATTGTGGTGTAATACCCTACTCCAGTGTGTGGTGTGGTGGATTGCCTCTGGGGCTGATGATGAACAGTACAAGGGAAGAACAGCCTCGCGAGGGATGTTCTTGTGGTGGTATTGTCCCTTTAGAGGGGTCGATTCAAGATGCCTCTATACTATGGTGGCTAGTCCTATTTATAGAGCGAGGCCCTGGTCCTCTTCCCAAATATCAAGCGGGAAGGGCGCCAACAATTAGCCATTTTGAAGGGGAACATCTAGTACACTTATCCTGACTAAAGGTGGTCTTCGGCTGCCATAGCAACTGACGGTGACGCCATCTTGGGCTCCACGGTGACCTCCATCCTGCCGCTCTGCTGGTCTTGGTCTTGTTGCACCGAAATGGTAGCCTTTGCCTGATGCCTTAGCCTGTGCTTGCTGCCTTTGCACCAAAGGGGAAAGAAGGACACTACGCAGGCCTGGCGCCCAGCTGGCCTCGATCGTCATGGCTTGTGTCATGGGCACCTCGTGAGGTACCCCTGCCTTGATCTCTCCGCCTCCTCGCGAGCAAGCCTGATGAGCCCGCTCGTGAGGAAGCTTCCTGTCGTCCGCCCCACGAGGCTTGGCCCCTCGCGAGGGTCTTGAGCTTGAGCTGATGAAGATGGGCCGCACTAGGCCATTGCTTGAGGCACGCCGCAGGCCGCAGGCAGGCAAGTCTGGGGCCCCCCGTTCCCAGAACACCGACAGTAGCCCCCGGGCCCAAGGCGCGCTCGGACTTGGCTTAGAAGAGAAGCGAAGGGGCAAGTGCGAAGCGCCGTGGGCCCCAACAGCATGCGGCCTTGGGCGCCACGTGGTGGTTGTTTGGACGTGGACGTCTTCGCTTCCCCACGACGCCTCGGCAACCGCTCGACAAGACAAGTCCCTGCATGCAAAACGGGTCATGATTACCTGTGAACATGGAGGCCGGCGGTTGGCCTCCTCCGGCTATAAGTACGGAATGGCGCGAGCCCTTCCAGTCCGTCTCTCCTTGCTTTGCCTCTTCTTCTTCGCTCCTCCTCCAACTCGTCGGCAATGGCGCCGATCCACCGGTTCTCGGCCGAAGAGAAAGGGAAGGCCCCCCGAGAGGGGCCCGTCCCACTCCCGCTGAAGAAGCGGCCGGTCCCCTGCCGCCGAGATGAGGGTGCTTGGCGGGAGACGTCGAGGCCTTGGTGCGAGTGGCCTCCTCCTGGTTATCCGTTGCCCTTGTACGCCCAGGCCGAGGGCCCTGGGGAAGATGGCGCCGAGCGGCGCCACCCGTGTCGCCGGCGTCACCGACGGATCATGGCGACGCACGTCGTCCCCCCTGGGGTCCACGCAGCAAACTCCTCCCGCGAGCTCGTGCTCCACGCCGCCATGCCTCCGAGCTCTTGGATCCGCCTTCCTGCATCCTTCGCCTTCGAGGTACCGCCGAGGGGGCCTCGCGAGCTCTAGGTGCAGCACACCGACTGCAGCACCCCCGTAGCCGAAGCGGAGGTCGAGGTCGTCGCCCCTGGAAAGGTCTTCATGACCCGAGGCTGGGACGAGATCGCCAGGTTACGCCGAACGGGAGGAGCCCTCGTGATCCATCTGGAATACGACGGTGCCTCCCTGATGTTCTTCAAGCTCTTCGACGAGGAAGGACACCGACTGGAGTGCTGCCCCAGAGACAGCAGCCGAAGCCCCGGAGCGGCGAGGACCAGTCCTGCCGCCCGCTTCTCCACTGGCTCCTCTGGTAGCAGCGGGTGTGCCTGAGGGTCCAGCGACTCCCCCGAACTTCTCCTGACTCCAGAGACAAGCGACGACAGCTACGAGCCACCAAGCTCGTGCCGCGCCCGAAGCAGGGTCGGTGTGCTCGGCGGTCGGTGCGGTTGATCTGGATGAGGTTGGCGCCGGCCCCACGTGGCCCACTATTGATGATGGCGTCTGCCAGCTCAGTTCCTATAGTTAGGGCTCCTTAGGATTCGCGTCTTTTGTTCCCTGCGAGGAACCAAGAACACACCCCGCGGGGGCTTGTAAAGCGTATGTAGTCTCTTTTGTTAATATGATCCTCATCGTGAAGTAGTGTGAAATGCTCGTCCTGTCTCAGCATGGTCCCTCCTTTCTAACCTCACGAGGGCTTGGTGCTCTGCGCCGACAGGTCCCGGTCCCCAGGCAGGCTTCACCCATCGCTGGTATGCCAGGTCGCGATGCCGTGGTCAAGGCCAAGAGGTGAGCGGCCCGAGGTCCAGTAAGAGCCCCCGAGGCGCGATGCTCAGGAGGTCCCCTTTAGCGCTCAGGCAGTTGTCGCTCGGTGAGAAACGAGCATCACGTAGCCATTACAGGACCGCATTAGGTGCAGAGTTGGCGTTGCGTTAGCTAGCAGTTCCGGAGAGTGACTTATCCGAGGAGCTTGAAGCCATTTCTCGGCGCTGCGCCAGGCCCGCGCGTCAATAGCTGGGGGGTTGCCCGGTGAGGTCCTCGCGAGCCTCCTCCTTCTCCCCCGTACTCTCCTTCGTGCTCTATGTCCTCGGGTCCCAGCCCTCGAGCGAGCTCAGCCTTTGCTGGTATGCCAGGTCGCGATGCCGTGGACAAGGCCAGAAGGTGAGGGCTGGAGAGCCAGTAAGAGCCCGTGAGTCGCGATGCTCAGGTGCCCCCCCTTTAACGCACAAGCGGTTCGTGTGGGTGAGAGAGGAAGGGAGGCCGGGGAGGCCTCGCCCAGCGCTGTCCCTTAGAGAGACCCTGCAAACTCATCACAAGAAAAATGAGAGTTGCCATCACAATCGTCAGCCAGCCACTGGTTGCTCTGGGGGGAGTGATGAGGGCACTGAGGGCCCGGTGAGGTGGCACCTTGCAGGGCTGCCGCGGCCAGAGCTCAGCCACTCAGGTTTGTCGACGTTGTAGGGACGGACCCATGCACAAGCGTCGTGCCAGGGAGAGCAGCTCCAAAGGTCGGCGTCAATTGATCGGGCGATCAGACCAGGCAGGTTAAGCATGGAAGGGTAAATCAGCTTAGACAGGTGCGAGAGTGATACACGCCACTGGGTCAGGCCCGAGCGGCTTGGGGATAATGCAGCCCAAGGGGTGCCCCCAACAAGGTAACCTAAAGACGTGAACAAAAGAGATACACGCCGCAGGGACGGACCCACGCGTCCGGGAATAATGCAACCCTGGGGGCGCTCCCAGCTGAAAATGGAACTTGAAAGATGTCACCTGATACAGTCAGAGATGAAGGAATGTTGAAGTAGCGGATGATGCATGGTGTGGAAGCCGATCCTCACAAGCCCCCAGGGCCCAGAGCCTCAGGAGGCTCAGGGGGTGCAGGCAGCTCTTCGAGGACCATCTCCATCTTTCCCAGGACTGCACAATGCCTGACCTCCAGAGCCTCCAGAATGCTCCTCAGCAGGCGCTGATGAGCGGCGACCGCATTCAGCAGGCCAAGAGGCATGCAAACGTAGCTGTGGGGTGGACCCTCGCAATGTCCCACACGCGAGGGCCAAAGATGCTCCTGAGATGCGGCTCGGTTGAGCCCTGGTACATCGATGCAGATGCACAACCCACCATCCTCGCCAGGATGGGGAGCTACGCCGGGTAAGCGGCGGCTGTCGCGCATGACTCTTGACTCCTGCAACTCCTGAGTGTTTCTCACGATGAACTCCTGAGGGTTTGGCCCTCCTTGCCTCATATCTTCCTGAGGGAAACATGCTTTGAAGCACGCCTCCAAGTGGTGCCTGAGCGCCTCGCTCGTGCCCTTGGCAAAGTCGGTGGCCCTCCAGGAGATAGCCCCCGAGCCTTGCCCGAGGAGGGTGCTGGGTGCGCCTTCCTATGCGACAGAGGGAGGCGCCCCTTGAACGGGCGCGGATCCTGGCGCGATGCCCCTAGAGGTGTCTGCCTCCTGATGGTTCGGACCAGGTGATGTATTTTTCTTCTTAGGGACTGCCTCGGGAAGGCTCCCGCTCCTGTGATCTGGGTCTTCGATTGCCGCGGCCTGGAAGGCACGCTCGAGAGAACACACTGCATCCTTCTCCTCATAGGGGGATGAAATGACTCCACCGCTTCCTGGCATCTTGAGGACATTGTAGCCATGGTGAGTCACTGCCATGAACTTGGCCAGGGCCGGATACCCGAGGATGGCATTGTATGGCAGGCTAATGTGGGCCACGTCGAAGTCGATGAGGTCAGTACGGTAGTTTTTGCAATGTCCGAAGGTGACAGGGAGGCGGACCTGCCCTATCGGGGTGGTCGAGCCATTAGTGACTCCTGAGAAAGGCTTGGTTGGTTGAAGCTGATCATACGGCACTTGGAGATTGGTGAATGTCAAGACAGACAGAACGTTGAGCCCTGCTCCTCCATCGACGAGGGTCCTGGTGAGCTGCACGTTGCTATTGACTGGGGAACAAAGCATTGGGAGAACACCAGCCGTTGCTGCGCACTTGAGTTGATCTGCTGAACTAAATGTGATGGCACACAAGGACCACATGAGAGGGCGCGAGGCCTCGGTCTTTGGGAGGACTGCATTCACCTCGTGAGCAAACTGCTTGAAGATGCACTGGGAGGCCGGGGCTTGAGCTCCGCCCAGGATGCAAGCGAGTGTGTGCGGCTCCTGTAAGCCCCCAGCCCCCTCGTCCTGATGATGGTATTCATTCCTCCTCGGCTGAGGTGGCAGAGGAGGGAGGCCTTCATTGCCCTGCGGGCGATCCTCGCGAGGCTGATCTCTCCAACCCCCCTCTCAAGGCTAGTCCTGCCAGCGGTCCTCGCGAGGTCGATCACGCCACCCTTGGCGAGGGCCACAGTCTTCCCATTGTGCTACACCTCTTCCTCCTCCTAGGCCATAGCCCCGATCATTCCGCTTGGGGTGTCGGCCGATACGTTCATCTCACACAGCCCTGAGCTCCTGGCATTCGTTGGTGTTGTGGGTGTGGAGGTCGTGGTACATGCAGTACCGACTGCCCTTGGATGACTCTGGCTGATCCCTGCCTCGCTTGGTATCTGGCTCAGCTGCGAGCACAACTGCTCCTTTGCGTTTCACGTCCTTGACCTTGGGCTTCTTCTCTTCCGGATCAGCAGCGAGAAGCTCGAGGAGGGAGAGGCGTCCTTCCTCGGCCCTGGCGCACTTGGTTGCCAAGTTGAACACCTCCAGAGATGTCCACAGGTCCTCATGGATCGCTAGCTCTTCCTTCATCTTGATGTCATGAACACCATCGGAGAAGGCTGAGATGATGGCCTCCTCAGTCACCCTGGGGATTTTGAGGCGGGCGTTGTTGAAGCGATGGATGTACTTTTGCAGGGTCTCTCTTGGCTGTTGCATGATGCGGCGCAAGTCACTCATGGCCGGGGGCCGATCGCGAGTGACCTGGAAGTTGGCGATGAAGCGAGTGTGCATCTCGTCCCAAGAGGAGATCGTGCTGGGAGGCAGGTTGAGGAGCCAAGTGCGGGCGCCATCCTTGAGCGCCATGGGAAACCAGTTCACCATGACCTTTTCGTCCCCATTAGCCGCCTCGATGCCCAGCTCATAGAGCTGGAGGAATTCCGTGGGGTTAGCAGTGCCGTCATAGCGAGGAGGCAGATCTGGCTTGAACTTTCCCGACCAGGCCACGCTGCGCAGCTCGGCGGTGAAGGCGCGGCAACCTGCAGTGCCACATTGGGCCTTTGGTGATGAAGGGCTTGATCTTGGAGGTCTCCGCGTGCTGCCGCCAGGAGCAGCGCAGGGTCTTGGCGTGCTAGAGCAGGAGCGCGGTCATGACATGCTGGTGCAGGGAGCACGCGAGAGCCTTCTTGAGGGCGAGGAATCTCTTGGCAGCTCTTTTCTTGTTGCGCGGGCGCTAGACGCGGTGGGTCCCATCCAGGGGCCGCGCGCCTCGAGGCCAGGGCGCCTTCTTGAGGGGGAGGCGGAGGAGGCGCCTCCGGAGCTGCGTTGCCTACGCAGGACGGAGGGCGGTGCAGCGAGAGGGATGGTGCAGGGGAGCCCCCTGCGGCGCTGACGAGCTCGGTGATGCAAGCAAGCCACTCGTTGTAGAGGTCGTCAACGGGGTGGTACTGCAGGAGCTCACGTGCTAGGAGCAGCACGGCATGCGCGTCCGTAGGAGCGCGATGAGCGTGCAACGACGAGCCCGCTGGAGTCAGCGACGGGGTAACGGTGCGGCCTTCTCGCCGCACGAGGGATGCAGCGACGGCGCCTTCTGCTTGTTCCCCGCCATACCGGTGGTGGCGTGGGCAGCAGGAAATGGGGAACGACGGGGAGGCCTGCCGACAGGGGCCATCTGGGCGACATGGGCCGCGATAGAAGCCCGGCGCTCGCCGTGGGCTCGGCGAGCGTCAGACATGGATGCGGCGGGCGACGAAACGCAAGACAGCGGAAGACATGATACCGGCGCACCCCTACCTGGTGCGCCAAATGTTGGATTTCGGGTTCTAGCAGACCCTTGAGGTTCGAACTCTGGGGTGCGTGCGAAGATCTCTCCCTCACTGACTCGCATCTCGAAGCCTCAGAAGGGATGTAGGCTACACGATGAACAACACAAGAGACACGAGGTTTATACTAGTTCAGGCCACCATTGTGGTGTAATACCCTACTCTAGTGTGTGGTGTGGTGGATTGCCTCTGGGGCTGATGATGAACAGTACAAGGGAAGAACAGCCTCGCGAGGGATGTTCTTGTTGTGGTGTTGTCCCTTTGGAGGGGTCGATTCAAGATGCCTTTATACTATGGTGGCTAGTCCTATTTATAGAGCGAGGCCCTGGTCCTCTTCCCAAATATCGAGCGGGAAGGGCGCCAACAATTGGCCATTTTGAAGGGGAACATCTAGTACACTTATCCTGACTAAAGGTGGCCTTCGTCTGCCAAAGACTCTCACTGTGACGCCATCTTGGGCTCCACGGTGACCTCCATCCTGCCGCTCTGCTGGTCTTGGTCTTGTTGCACCGAAATGGTAGCCTTTGCCTGATGCCTTAGCCTGTGCTTGCTCCCTTTGACCAAAGAGGAAACAAGGACACTGTGCAGGCTGGCGCCCGCCTGGCGCCCGCCTGGCCTCGATCGTCATGGCTTGCGTCACGGGCACCTCGCGAGGTACCCCTGCCTTGATCTCTCCGCCTCCTCGCGAGCCAGCCCGACGAGGCCGCTCCTGAGGAAGCTTCCTGTCGTCCGCCCCACAAGGCTTGGCCCCTTGCCAGGGTCTTGAGCTTGAGCTGATGAAGATGGGCCGCACTGGGACATTGCTTGAGCCACGCCGTAGGCTGCAGGCAGACAAGTTTGGGGACCCCGTTCCTAGAACACCGACAAACCCCGCGGCACCAAATGGGCTGCTGCTCCTGCCTTCAGATTTGGACCTCCGCTGCAGCTCGCATCCTTGACCAACAAGTGCCTAGATTGGGGGTCCCTTGACAAAGTGTCGATGCTGCAGAAGCACATCAAGAGCATGATAAACAAGGACATCACCCTTGCTGATGTGATTCAGGTGATGCTCATCCGCCGAGCTCTCCCTTGCCAATGACGGCCTCTCAAAATGTGGGAGTTCAATCCATAGGGGCCCCGGAGTCTGCAGCGCTTCTATGGCACGACGCAGAAAGGGATTTGGAAGCTACCTTTTAAGAAGCAGAAGACGTGGCCATGGACGTTCAATGACACCGGTCTTGACTACAACAATCCGGCATCCCTTGTAAGTATCATATTTCCGAACATAATTTAACTTGTCAATCTTAGGGAGGGGTCCTGAAAATTCCATCTCTTGAACATGACTGGATCAAGAAGGCCGAGCGGGTTAAGTGTCCGGCCCCACTCCTTGAAAACCCAGCTGATCCTTTGTTAATGAAGATGCTGGTCTCGGCGCCCTACCAGGCGTCGGCAAAGAAGGACAAGAATAAGAACACCAAGGAGGCCGAAGACGACCTCCATCCCAAAAAAACTTCGGGCGCCGTGTCGGGAGGAACCGAAGCTCCTTCCTCTTGCGAGGAAGACCAAGACGAGGAGGAGGAGGAGGAGGAGGTAGTGAACCGTCCTCCCAAAGGGAAAAAGAGAGCGGCCTCCGTAGATCCGGAGGAGGGGGCGTCCAAGAGGGGAAGGGTATCCCTCTCTGATGACTCGGATTCGGGCACCGAGGCTATTCCCAAGCACCGCCCCCGCACCAAGCCCCTTGCCGAATCGTGAGTACCTTTATATGCCATGTATACATCTGATCTTTTTTATAGATTATAAGATCAATATCCACTTTCATATACGAGTCCAGCTCACGACTTTCCTCAAGAATCATCATCATCGGGGGACCTTCCGCTGGAGAAGATGGAGAGCGAGACGCCTCCACAAGCTTCCCCACCTCCTAGGGCGGACTATCCCGAGGTGTCATCCCTAAGGATTTCTCCAGGCGCCGGAGAAGTGAGGGAGAGACCGATGCGGCACCCGAAGCTGTCGAGAACATGGGGGGTGCAACCCCCATGGAGACCGACCACGAGGGCCCTAGGTCATCCGACCTTAAGCCGGATACTGTTTCGGAGGCCAAAATGGTTCCGGAATCGGATCGGCAGCCCCCTCTGCAGGAGGGGGAAATGGTGACCTCTATGAATGCAGAGTCACCGAACAAACTGATGGATGCACTACAAGGTGCATCCGTCTTAGAGGAGCACTGTACATTGATGGGTACGGTGGTTGAAAAAGTTCAGTTTGCTAAGAGCAGACTGGATGAAGCCTTCATGAGCCTACTAATAGGCTTTGAGGTATGCGATGTAATGTATTTTAGCCGATTGCCATAAAAAATCCACCTATATATAAATAGTAGCCCCTACGACTCTGTTTGGACAACGAAGGAGGGCGAACAGAGGGTCTATAGGTATCCACAGTAAATAACATACTTAACCTTTTTTATAAAAATTAGGATTCACTGTTAGCGGCAACCGCTCAGGACGCCGAAGTTTCCAAACTGAAGCGGAAACTGCTGCTGGTCGATGAGGACAATATCCGGAATAATAAGCGGCTCGACGAAGCGCAAGGTATGTTTCAAGTGCTCCATATTCCATTGCATTAGTTTGCAAATGCTTAAGTGAAGCTCACACGCTACTATATGCATAATTGCAGATGGCGCTACTGAGGTCGAGACCCTTAGGAGTGATCTTGCCCGCACGAAAGAGCAGGCAAGGGTGAGCGATGCGACCGCTGAGAAAACGGCTGCCGATTTGAAGGATGAACAGGCCACCCGGCGCTAGTTCGAGGAGCGCATATCCGAGATTGAGCAAGAGCTCAAGGATGCAACTCGCAAGTGTGAGCTCCTGGAGGTGGGGAATAAAGCGAAGGCAGCCGAACTCGACAAGGCCCTTCAGGACGCCCAAGAGGCAAGGTCCGAATCCCGAGCAGCTCGTGAGGAGCTCCGACAGGCCGGACAGATAGCGGCTGGTAAGCCCTTTCTTTTACAGTCTATGTTTAGCGATCAGAGGTATGCCATACTTAATCTACTATGGAGTTCTCCAGACTCCTTTGTGGAACTACCGAAGAGTGCCGCTAACGCAGCGCAATTCTACCGGGCCCAGGAGGGGCATGTGATGGAGAAGCTGTTCTGGTTGCAATATGCGACGCAGGAGCGTTTGATGTTGTTGAACGACCAAATGACATAGTGGGCCAAGTTGCACAAGATGTCGGGAGTGGCCATGAAGGAGGTTATACTTTGGCTGTGGCCGGCTGAATCCATTCCGAGCACTTATTTTGGCCTAGTGCGGTGACTCGTCGATGTCGTGCCCCACATTGATGCTATCAAATGGTCGGTGTGCATAGAAGGCACACAGAGGGCCTTCACCCGTGTGAAGGTGCACTGGGCCAAGATGAAGGCCGCTGTTGTCGCGGTTGAGATTCCCCCCGAAGGCAAGGACCATCTCACGCCGGAGCGTTATTTAAATGATGTCCTAGAGGGTGCTCGCTTGATAGAGGATCAATGCTCAAAGGACATTATGTTTTAATGAATGGATTCGAATGACCCGGTCTTGTGTATTATAGATATTAAGGCTTTGTAATATATTTATGCCATTATGTTAAGTTGCTTTCCTCCTATGCGGCCATTTTTGTATTCATGTGAGTTTTCCAGTCGTCGGCTTTGTCCCACACGTAGATGCTATGGGGGTGTTCGGAATAGCACATGAGCACTCTTGACCCAATGTCTCGGTCCATGATGGAGGTGTGAGTGCGGCGAACCAGGCAATCTATACGGCTTTACCGCTCTCACTTAGCCATAGGAGTTTGACAATGGGGCTATAAAATAGCCCCTAGTACGTATGTGACTATCCGAATGCAAATGCATTACATATATGACTGGAAAAATAGTCCTTCATTTAATACAGAAAAATCGCTAAAGATTTAGTAAGTCACCGAACAGCTGACCAACTCTTGTCGCATCATGACAGTCAGTTTTTGGCTTTCTCTACTAAGGTGCTTGACCGGATGAACCAGAAACACAATCGCAGTAGTTCTCCCTTTACTACCTTAGCCGAACAATCGGAACGTAAGGTAGCAAGCACAGGAGCCGGGCAACCGAACTATTGACCAAAGACATGATTTGGAGCCGATGCATATAATGCCAAGCTCGAGACGCCGAAGTGCGCTACAAAGTTGTTCGAGATTTTTTTTAGTGGCACATATGTGGCCGTATAGAGCCCCTAGCAATGGGTATCGAGGTATGTAAGACAACTGGAGAAACGGAGTATAGTTTTATAAATAAAGTTGATACCGAAATATTGTCCCTACTAGGATATGATTGATACGTCAAAATGTGATCTTACAGAAGGTATTGTAAGTACCAAAATTATTTTACATTCCAGGGTTCTAATAAGGAGAAAAGCTCAGTACAGGTCCTTTAAAAAAGGTTTGGCCCAAAGGGTCCTTTGGATGTCCTGCCGCACGTCTGTGCCGCTTTTGCCTTGTAGAGAGGGGTTCCTTGAAGGTAACGGTCGTCTATGTCCCACACGAAACCCGGCTCGAAGTGAGTCCTTGTAAGTCCGTAGGATATAGGGGCTCGAATGCACCTATGGTAGAAAAGTAAGTGAAGAAGAGTGGAAGGTCGTATAGGGTCGAAGCGTACTGTGGACCTGCACATGTTGTGCCTCCGTTGATGCCCAAGGTATCTTGAGTGCATAATGATGCATGCGCGGTAGAAAGTCCGCAGGTGTGTGTGGCAATCAACGGAGGTGAAACTGCTAGTCTAGCTCTGGAAGTACCGAGCCGCCAGCTTGTGGGACTGACCGGACTCTTTTAACAAAGTCCGATAGCTTGTTGGCCAATGAGGTGTGCATCTTGAGGGGGCTGCTCTGTACTTTGTCGACGAGAGCCGCCGTGTGCTCCTCGGTTCGAAGGGAGCGTTCCATGTTTCCATTGACCGTTATGACGCCGCGTGGACCGGGCATCTTGAGCTTTAAATAAGCATAATGCGGCACCGTGTTGAATCGAGCAAAAGCGGTCCGTCCGAGTAGTGCGTGATAGCCACTTCGGAAGGGTACGATGTCGAAGATCAAGTCTTCAATGCGGAAGTTGTCAGGCGAGCTGAAGACAACTTCCAATGTTATTGAGCCCGAGCAACGGGCCTGTACATCGGGTATTACTCCTTTAAAGGTAGTTTTAGTGGGCTTGATTCTTGACGGATCAATACCCATTTTGCGTACGGTGTCTTGGTAGAGCACGTTAAGGCTACTGCCACAGTCCACGAGGACTCGCGTAAGATGGAATCTGTTGATGATTGGATAAAGGACCAAAGTGATGACTGCTATGTCTTGAGCGTGCATTGGTTTTCCTTCAAGAGGAAAGGGTGATGCAGCACAGTAGCATAAGTATTTCCCTCGGTGTTTGAGAACCAAGGTATCAATCTAGTAGGAGGCTCCTCACAAGTCCCACGAACCTACACAAACAAACAAAGAACTCGCAACCAACGCGATAAAGGGGTTGTCAATCCCTTCACTACCACTTGCGAAAGTGAGATCTGATAGAGATAATATGATAAGATAAATATAATTTTTTGGTAGTTTATAATATAGATGCAGAAAAAATAAAGATGCAAATAAAAGTAGATTGAAAGCTTATATGATAAAGGATAGACCTGGGGGCCATAGGTTTCACTAGAGGCTTCTCTCAAGATAGCATAAGTATTACGGTGGGTGAACAAATTACTGTCGAGCAATTGATAGAAAAGCGAATAACTATGAGATTATCTAGGCATGATCATGTATATAAGCATCACGTCCGTGACAAGTAGACCGATTCCTACCTACATCTACTACTATTACTCCACACATCGACCGCTATCCAGCATGCATCTAGAGTATTATGTTCATAAGAACAGAGTAACGCATTAAGAAAGATGACATGATGTAGAGGGATAAACTCAAGCAATATGATATAAACCCCATCTTTTTATCCTCGATGGAAACAATACAATACGTGCCTTGCTGCCCCTGCTGTCACTGGGAAAGGGCACCGCAAGATTGAACCCAAAGCTAAGCACTTCTCCCATGGCAAGAAAGATCAATCTAGTAGGCCAAACCAAACCGATAATTCGAAGAGACTTGCAAAGATAACTCAATCATACATAAAATAATTCAAAGAAGATTCAAAAATTATTCATAAATAAACTTGATCATAAACCCACAATTCATCGGATCTCAACAAACACACCGCAAAAAGAGTTTACATCGAATAGATCTCCGCAAGAGAGGGGGAGAACATTGTATTGAGATCCAAAAAGAGAGAAGAAGCAATTTAGCTAATAACCATGGACCCGAAGGTCTGTGGTAAACTACTCACAACTCATCAGAAGGGTATGGTGTTGATGTAGAAGCCCTCCATGGTGTAATCCCCCTCTGGCAGAACGCCGGCGACGGCTCCAAGATGGGATCTCACGGATACAGAAGGTTACGGAGGCGGAAATATTTCGTCAGTGGCTCCCCGGAAGTTTTTAGGGTACGTAGCTTATATAGGAGGAAGAAGTACGTCGGTTTCCGCCCGAGGGGCCCACGAGACAGGGGCGCCCCCTGTAAGGGTGGGCGTGCCCCCCACCCTCGTTGCTGCCTCGGCTGCTTCTTGACTTGCACTCCAAGTCCTCTGGATCAGGTTTGTTCCAAAAATCACGGTCCCAAATGTTTCATCCTGTTTGGACTCCGTTTGATATTCCTTTTCTTCGAAATACTGAATAGGCAAAAAACAGCAATACGGGTTGGGCCACCGGTTAGTAGGTTAGTCCCAAAAATGATATAATTGTGTAAAATAAGCCACATAAACATCCAAAACAGGTAATATAATAGCATGGAACAATAAAAAATTATAGATACATTGGAGATGTATCAAGCATCCCCAAGCTTAATTCCTGCTCGTCCTCGAGTAGGTAAATGATAAAAATAGATGTGAAATGCTACATAGCATAATTCTCAATGTATTTCTCTTTATTGTGGCATGAATGTTCAGATCCAAATGATTCAACATAAAAGTTCATATTGACAAAAGAAACAGTAATAGATCAAGCATACTAATAAAAGCAATCATGTCTTCTCAAAATAACATGGCTAAAGAAAGTTCATCCCTACCAAATCATATAGTTAGGCTATGCTTCATTTTCGTCACACAGAGATGTTCCCAACTTCTATACCCCCGATGAAAAGCCAAGCAATTGTTTCTTACTTAAATAATCTCAAACTTTTTCAATCTTCACGCAATACATGAGCGAGAGCCATGGATATAGCACTATGGGTGGAATAGAATAATGATTGGGGATTGTGTGGAGAAGACAAAAACAAAGGACAAAGTCTCACATTGACGAGGATAATCAACGGGCTATGGAGACGCCCATCAATTGATGTCAACATGAGGAGTAGGGATTTCCATGCAACGGATGCACTAGAGCTATGAATGAATGAAAGCTCAACAAAAGAAAACTAGTGGGTGTGTGAGGGAGTCCTGGATTAGTGGGTGTCTGGATGGCCGGACTATGACCTTTGGCCGGACTCCCGGACTAAGTAGATACAAGATTGAAGACTTCGTCCCGTGTCCGGATAGGACTTTCCTTGGTGTGGAAGGCAAGCTTGGCGATATGATATGAAGATCTCCTCCCATTGTAACCGACTCTATGTAACCCTAGCCCTCTCCGGTGTCTATATAAACCGGAGAGATTTAGTACGTAGGACGAACACAATCATACCATAGGCTAGCTTCTAGGGTTTAGCCTCTCTGATCTCGTGGTAGATCAACTCTTGTACTACCCATATCATCAATATTAATCAAGCAGGAGTAGGGTTTTACCTCCATCGAGAGGGCTCGAACCTGGGTAAAAACATCGCGTCCCTTGTCTCCTGTTACCATCCGCCTAGACGCACAGTTCGGGACCCCCTACCCGAGATCCGCCGGTTTTGACACCGACATTGGTGCTTTCATTGAGAGTTCCTCTGTGCCGTCATCTTTAGGCCCGATGGCTTCTGCGATCATCAACCATGATACGGTCCAAGGTGAGACTTTTCTCCCTAGACAGATCTTTGTATTCGGCGGCTTCGCACTGCGGGCCAATTCGCTTGGCCATCTGGAGCAGATCGAAAGCTACGCCCCTGGCCATCAGGCCAGGTTTGGAAGCTTAAACTACACGGCCGACATCCGCGGGGACTTGATCTTCGACGGATTCGAGCCACGGCCGAGCGCGCCGCACTGTCACGATGGGCATGATCTAGCTCTGCCACCGGACAACGCCCAGAGCGCCGCTCAGGTGCCTGCTCCGACCATTAGCTCGGAGCCGGCTGCGCTAGTCGGGGACGGATGGTTGGACGCCAACCCAGGAGCCGCAATCTCTACGGCGATAGAGCCGAATACCAGCCTAGTCCTTTGCGAGGCCTATGACTCCAAGGTGCCGGACTCTGTTCTGAACTCCGAATCTTCCGTGTCCCTTCCGATCGAACCCGATTGGGCTCCGCACATGGAGTTCACCGCCGCGGACGTCTTTCAGCACTCGCCATTTGGTGATATCCTGAATTCACTAAAGTCTCTCTCTTTGTCAGGAGAGCCCTGGCCGGACTACGGCCAGCATGGTTAGGATGCGGACGACAAAGAAATTCGAAACCCACCCACCACCCACTTTGTAGCCACTGTCGACGATCTAACCAACATGCTCGACTCCGACTCCGAAGACATCGACGGTATGGACGCCGATGAAGGAGACGACCAAGAACCAGCGCCTATGGAGCACCGCACAATCACCTCATCACACGATGTATAGATGGTGGACACACCTAAAAGAAGCAACAGCGAGGATCTAAAGGGCGCAACCAGGGATTGTTCCCTCGAAAAACAATCAAAGCGGCGGCGTAAGGGCCGCGCCAAGCCCCACCTCGACAGAGACCCAGCCATAGAGCAGGGCGAATCAACTGAAGACGAACATGCCACCGGGCAACCGTCCAATCAGGACGGACGAACCGAGCAATCCTTCCCCGGCAAAGATAATAGTCTGGACGACCTCACGAGGGACAAGTCACTGGAGCACCAGAACCTCCACCAAAGGCTCGTCGCCACTACGCGTAGTCTAAAAAAGCAGAAACGGAAGCTCAAAACAGCGAAAGATGCACTCAGAACAAGATGGGGCAAAGTACTCAATACCGCTCACAAATACGGCAACAGCCATCACACAAAGAGCTATCCGAAGCGGAAATTACTACCGAAATTTGATGAAGAGGCCTTAGAGCCCCCACAATCAGAAAACAAGGAAGTCACCAGGTCGGATAGACGACCCCACGATCGACCTCAAGCGACAAAGGGCGCCGCACTCAATACGGCACGTGATCCGCCCCAGGATTCGCATCAAAAAACCGGTCCAACCAGATCCATTTACGGGCCAAGAAAGCAATCTCCAGCGAGCAATGCAACACAAAAAATACCAGAACATCGTGGCACACCTACATACAGGGGCGCCGCACACCCCCTATGTTTTACCAACGAGGTACTGGATCATGAATTTCCAGCAGGATTCAAGCCCGTAAACATAGAAGCATACGACGGAACAACAGACCCTAGAGTCTGATCAAGGATTATATCCTCCATATACACATGGCCAGAGGAGATGACCTTCACGCCATAAAATACTTACCCCTTAAGCTCAAAGGGCCAGCCAGGCATTGGCTTAAAAGCCTCCCCGAAAACACCATGGGAAGCTGGGAAGAGCTCGAGGATGCTTTCCGGGCAAATTTTCAAGGGACCTATGTCCGACCCCCGGATGCAGACAATTTGAGTCATATAACTCAACAACCCGGAGAGTCAGCCCGGAAACTCTGGAACATATTTCTTACTAAAAAGAATCATATAGTCGACTGTCCGGACGCCGAAGCCCTAGCAGCTCCGAGACGAATGGCTTGCCAGACACCTCGGCCAAGAAAAACCAAGAACAATGGCCGCATTAACAAGCCTCATGACCCGCTTTTGCGCAAGAGAGGATAGCTGGTTGGCAAGAAGCAGCACCAGCAACCCGAATACATCCGAACTCAGAGATGGAAACGGGAAACCGCGTCGTAACAAAGAACAGCGTCGGATCAAGGACAACAACCCGATGAGCACGGCAGTCAACGCCAGATTCAAAAGCTCTCGGCAAAATCAGAAAAAGCCGCCCCCCAAAGATGATAGGGACGAGCTATCTAACCTCAACAAAATCTTGGACAAAATATGTCAAATCCACAGTACTCCCGGGAGACCTGCAAACCACACCCACAGAGATTGTTGGGTCTTCAAGCAGTCCGGCAAACTCAACGCCGAACACAAGGGGCTCGACACACCAAGCGAGGATGACGACGCACCCCACAAGCAGAACACCGGAGAACAAAAGAAGTTCCCACAAGAAGTCAAAACAGTAAATTCACTTCAGGTGACAAAAGGGAAAAACAGAACGGCGCCTACGAAGATACGCGCCATACGGCCTGCCCCAGAGGAGCACCGCCACTGGTTGTTACAACCAATCACCTTCGATCATCAGGATTACTCCAGAGGTATCCGGAATGCAGGCTGGACTGCCTTGGTCTTGGATCCGATTATTGACGGACTCCAATTTACATAAGTCCTAATGGACGGCGGGAGTGACCTAAACCTGTTATATCAAGACACAATCCGCAAACTGGGGGTAAACCCAGCAACAATATGCCATGGCAAGACTTCCTTTCAAGGAATCACGCCGGGCCCAGATACCCAGAGTATGGGTTCCCTTTCGTTAGAAGTCATGTTCGGCTCATGCGACAACTTCCGAAGCGAAAAGCTAATGTCACACCCTAGCTAGTTCATGCATTAGAGTGTTGCATCATATCTACTCTTTCATCAGAAACCTGAAATGGGGATGACAGAACCCCCAGCCCCCTCTGAAACCAACTAGGGTTTACTAAAAACTTTTTCAATGAACCTGAAATGCCCTTCTAAAATGCCCATCATTTTTGTCTTGGTTCAGAACCTCTGCCAAAAGTGATGCACATTTTCCAAGGGCATCTTAGGGTTTGTGAATTAAATCATAAATATTTGAATTTGGGCATTTAAAATTATATAAAATATTTAAATGCTCAAATATCTCCAAACTAAAATGTTTCATGTTGGAAATAATCCAACTATGGACCAGGAGTAGTTTGGTGATTTTAGGAGTTGCCTAAGTATTTTTATTAATTCAACAAAGTTGCAGAAGTATTAAAAAACAGAAAGCAGAGAAAAATAGAAAAGCTTACCTGGCGCCAGCACCTGGCCCACCTGCCGGCCCACCCCAGTGCCGCTCCAGCGAGCTGCTTGCCGGCCAGGCAGGCAGGCAGGTGCCCGACGGCGACTGCAGCGCGCGCCACGCACCTGCTCGCCGCCTCGCCGCTCCCTCGCCCGGTGACGTCGTGCATCGCCCTCCCTCTCTCCCCCGAACCCCCAGACACCCCTCTCCTCTCCAGCTCCTCCCCTCGCGCTCCCCCGCCATGACCGACGCCACAACCGCCGTGCCTACGTCGTAGCCGTGCTCCCCGCCGCCCGTGCGTCCTCTCGTCGTGTCCAGGAGCTCCGCCGCTGTCCACTTCATCGAGCAAGCCGAGCCCCGAGCGCTCGCAACGCCCGAGTCCACCGCAACGACCTCGCCCGAACCGCCGTCGCCGGAGATCCCCTTCAACGCCGTCGTCGCTCCGGTCCGTCCCCGGCCGCACCAAGGGCTTCGTCAAACTCCCCGTGAGCTTAGCCATCTTCCCCTCTCTTCTTTTCTTGCTCCCGAGCCGTGTAGCGACCTCCCGGAGCTCAACCGCACCCACCACCGTGGAGCTCGTCGACGACGTGCTCCCGGTCACCCTCCGACCACTCCACGGTGTCCATCATGCTCACCGCGTCACGTAGCACCTAACTAGCTACTCCCCGCACCTCACCGACCCCCCTAGCGACAAGTTCGACTTCGGCCGAACTCCGGTGGCCGCGTAAGTCGTCGCCGGCGCCAACTCCTGCCACCCCGACCCCAACGGACTCCACCAAGAGCTGCGGCTCGTCCTCAGCTCCACTCCGGTGGTCTCCGCGACCCATTTGGTGGCCGAAACGGCCAAAACCACTTCCGCCGCCGCGTCGGGCTCGCCGGCGGCTAAACGCCGGTGCAGCCGACCCGGGTTTGACCACGGGTGGGCCCTGGTTGACTCCCCTGAGTCAATGACAGGTGGGGCCCAGCCCTGTTAACTAATTAGGATTAGTTTAAATTAATTTTAGTTTAATTAATCACACTGACACGCGGGACCCACTGTCAGGTTTGACCCGGACGTGTCCCCTTGACCTGCTGATGTCACACTGACGTCAGGCTGACGCAGTAATTGATTTTCTGGATTTAATCTAATATAGGAAATTCCAGGATATAATTTAAACTTCAAAAATTCATAACTTTTATTCTGTAACTCCAAATCAGGCAAATTATATATGAAAAAGGATCAGAAAAATCCAATCTATCCATTTGTACTATTTTCATGCATGACTAAACAAGTTAACTTGATGTTTAATGCAGAACAAGGAAAAACACTTTAAAGGGCCATGTATGAGTTTCAAATTTGAGTCTTTGATTGAAATTGGTTCAAACCCTTCTGGTCTTAGTTGCATTAGCCCAACACACTCATTTTGCCATGTTTCATGCATGCATCATATTGTTGCACATTGTTTGGTGATGGTTGTGTATCGGTGTTCTTTGCGGCAGGATCTGCCTCCGAGGAGTACCGTGATTACCCTAACGAAGAACCGTATCAGTGCATCAGACCATCAGGCAAGCAACCAACCATTTGATCATATCGATACAATCCCATGTTCTCGCTCCTGCTCTCGTTTACTGCAGTAAGACAATGCGTTTCAAACTGCTGTGTGTTACGGTAGTTGAACCCATTTCCTCTGCATGACCTGTCATTGCCACAGTAACTAGATGAAACCCACTAGCATGTGTAGGAGTTGTTTGAGCCATATGTATGTGTTGTTCCTACCTTGCTATGCCTGCTATGCTTAGAGTCGTGTCAGGTCTGGTCCATCTGGGTGATGGACTAGAGTGAAATGATTATGTCGGTGATGAAAGTGGTGTGGTGAACATGATTTGGTAAAGGTATCGATGAGAGTCCATGTAGGAGTACATGGTGGGTTGTTTCATTGAAGCCGACCTTAAGCACTGAGATCTGTATGTGTGATTTAAGATTCAGCTACTACCATGCATTGGGCCCGAAACCAATGGACCCTCTCGACTTCTTATTCACCCTAGTTCTCTGTCCAGGATTTGCAAGTAGTTTCTGGTGTTTGTAGCCTACTTGAGGCCGTGGACAGCGCTGACCGTAGGGGTGGGCTGCTGTCAGGACCCCGACTCAATGCCAGATCGATCTAGCATGTAACACCTCATATCACTTTGCGGCCTCACGCACGGTATTCCCACGGGTGTCGCCTTACCTTTGCCCGGGACCGTTTGCGCCTTTTGGCACACGTATATGACAGTGTCGCTAGCATCCATATGATAAGGAGCCCGGGCTGACATGGCTAGTCGTAAACCCAAAGTGGCACAAACTTACAGGGACAGGCATCCATGACCCAGCATCGAACGTGTCGGTCATCAGCGAGTGAATCCAGGCTGTAGCACTGGGCTAGCAGGACTCCGGTGAACCGGGCTGTAGCGGGCTAACAGGACTCCGGTATTCATCGCGTGACATTTCCCCGAAGGGACAGACACAGGAACGAAGAAGGACACATGCCGGCCAGCCTAAGTGTTCCGGAGCAGTAGCAAGCTACCATGGCTCAGTGGAAACACTAGGAGACATTTCCCGGTAAGAGAGGCTACTAAGGATAAACAACTAGATAGTCAGATCCCACACATACCAAGCATTTCAACAACATACACACGATATGCTCGATATGTGCAGATACAACATGGCATCACAACATGACTCTACGACTCAAGTAATTATTTATTAGGCTCCGAGGAGCGAGATATTACAAACATGGGTCTCATGACCCAACACTCAGAGCATACAAATCAAAGCACAAGCGGAAGCTAACATGTCTGAGTACAGACAACTATAAATGAAAAAGGCTGAGAAGCCTGACTATCTACCAGATCCTGCCGAGGGCACAAGATCGTAGCTGAGGTAACAAGCTAAACGTCGAAGTCCACGCGGAACTACTAGTGAGACTGAAGTCTCTCTGCAAAACATAAAATAGGCAAACGTGAGTACAAATGTACCCAGCAAGACTTACATCAGAACTAACTACATATGCATCATTATCAACAAAGGGGATGGTGGGGTTTAACTGCAGCAAGCCAGCTTTGACTCGGTGGCTATCCTAAACTACGACTGCAAGCGAACTCTTTTGAGGTGGCGCACACGAGTCCACATATTCACCATATCAATACACCACTATGGATCCGCTCCCGTCTCCCTACGAGAACGCCATCCATAGCACTCACGCTTATCTTGCGTATTTTAGAGTATCCACTTTCACTTGTCTATGAACTATGCAAGGGGTCCAAGTTTCCATATCCGAGGAATCCGGCTATTCGAATAGATGATGTTAACCCTGCAGGGGTGTACTTCTTCACACACGCTTTCGCCACTTATCGCCCTGTACACGTCATGTACCTCGGCAACCTTCAAGCGGAAGCCGGGCGAGGGAGTCGGCCACGACCTGACTAACCGAACAAGTCTCTAGTCCAGGTTTATCGCCTATTCGGGTTCCATCCGCAAGGAGATCCGGCCGGGGTGTCGCTGACGGCCCCAAACGATGTGTGCAGGGTTCCCAAGCCCACCAACCGGGTGCCACTTGGTACACCGGGCCACTGTGCCTAGTCTGTCCCAAGCCCACCTGTACCGGGTGCCACTTGGTAGACTACTAACACTACCTACAAACACCAGAAACTAGTCGCAACTCCTGGACAGAGATCATGCTGATTAATAAGTCGAGAGGGGCACTTAAGCATTCCAATGTGTGGTAGTAGCTGGTCATGGATCACAAACATAGAACTCAGTTCCTGAGAACGGCTGCAATGAGACAACCCACCATGTACTCCTACATGGCCTCTCACCGCTACCTTTACCAAATCGTGTTCACACACCTAGCTCACACACATTGGGACATGTTCACACGCCTCTGATTCATCCCCGATGAATCAGACCTGACACAACTCTAAGCAGTAGCAGGCATGACAAACAAGCATGAATGAGTAGGCACAACAGGGCTCAAACAACTCCTACTCATGCTAGTGGGTTTCATCTATTTACTGTGGCAATGACAGGTCATGCAGAGGATAAAGGGGTTCAGCTACCGCAGCAAGTAACAAATATATCGTTGTTGTCCTAATGCAGTAAAAGAGAGCAGGAGCGAGAGAGTGGGATTTTATCGGAATGAACAAGGGGGTTTTGCTTGCCTGGCACTTCTGAAGATAATATAGCTCTTCATCGGTGTCATCGATCACATCGTCGGTACACGTCTATCGAGAGGGGACAATTACCGGCAATACAGAAAAACACGATCAATGCAATGCACAATATGATGCATGCTATGACATGGCAATATGAATGTGTTTTGGGCTAATGCACCTAAAACCAGATTAAATGAAGTTGGTTTGAATCCAAGATTCAAATTCAAACTCCATATGTGGTTATTTAAATGTCATTCACTTCATTTGCCCTAAACAGTAGTGATAAGTTGTTCTAACATGAAAATGGTACAGATGGATTCCTTGAATTTTTCTGATAATTTTTCATATATAAATTATTTAATTTGGAGTTACGGTTGAATTTCTATGATTTATTGAAGTTTTAGCTATTTTCTGGAATTTCCTGATTATTTTAAATCCAGAAAATACTTATTGCGTCAGCCCTGACGTCATGATGACGTCAGCAGGGTCAACTGGGCTGGTCCGGTCAAACCTGAGTGTGGGGACCACACGTCAGTGACACAGGAACTAAACAGGGTTTAGTTAATTCTTAACTAACGTAATTAGAAGGGCTGGGGCCCACAGTCAGCGGGTCAGTGGGTTAGCTAAAATTTAATTAGTACCTAAACCAAATTAGCAGGGCCTCGGGCCCACATGGCAGTGAAACAGTGGCTAAATAAATTAAAATAAACTAAACTAATTAACAGGGGGGCTGGCCCCACCTGTCATCGACCCAGGGGGGGTCAAACCCCTGGTCAGCAGGGCCTAACCTGCCGGCGGCTTGACGCCGGCGAGGCCGAGACGGCGGAGGCCTTCGGGTTTCTTGCTCCGGCGGCCAAACACCGCGCGGAGAGGCTCTGTGGGTTCCTAGCGCTCGTGCGCATCCGGAGGAGGTGACGGAAGGACGCGGGGTGGCCAGCACTCGCCGGAGCGGAGCTTGCGGCGGCGGCCGGAGTTCGGTGGTTGCGGCTGAGAGGGCTAGAGCTCGCGGGCGAGGGAGCTGAGCAGCGCAGCGGCATCTACACAGCACACGGAAGTAGTCTGCGAGCTCGGTTTGGTCGTCGGGGCTTGCTAGCGCTGGCAGTGACGAGCGCGGCGGCGAGAAGCTCTCGGTGATGGCGGGAATTGAGCTAGCGAACCAAATCCACCACGGGGTATGAGGGGAAAGGGAGAGGGGCTCACAGGGAGTCGTATGAAGAAGACGGTGAGCTCAGGGAGGCCCTGTGGACGACGAATCGGGCGGCGGCATCCGGCGGCCGTGGTCGGGGAAGAAGGGTCGCGGCGTCGTCTTGGGGTCCTCCGGCCTTGCGTGGGTCGGCGGGGAGGCGCTCGGGTTCTAGGCGGAGCTCGTGGGCTGGTCAGAGAAGCGAGGGGGCGGCGGTGGCCGCGGCAGCAGCAAACGGCGGCGACGGTCGCTCTCGGGTGCGTGCGAGAGAAAGAACAGAGGAGGAGATGGGGACGAGGGAGTGAGCGGGAGGGTTCCAGGGGTCGAGGCGGCGCCGAGGAGAAGGCGCGAGGCGTCGTGGTGGCCTCAGGCGATGCAGACGAGCAGGGTGGTGGCGTGGCGAGCTCGGGCGCGTGCGCCGAGTCCCTCCTCTGCCTACTGGCGCGAGGAGGAAGGCGACAGGGAGGAGGAGGTGGGCTGGGCCGCACAGTGCTGGACCAGCACAGGAGCTGGGCCGGCTCTGGTGGGCTGCACGGGTAAGGCCGGGTAGCTTCTTCTCTCTCTTCTTTTATTTTTTTCGTTCTGTTTTGTTTTATTTAATCTGTTTTGCCACTGTTTTGAATTTTAAAATAATTCAAACAATGCCAAAAACTCCTCTGAAATATTTATGCTGCTAGATGGACTTTTCCAAAAGCTCATAAAATGTTTCAGGGGTATTTGGAAATTATATTCTATAAATTATGAATATAATTCCAAATTCAAATAAAGTAATGATTTAAATTCAGTGCTCAAAATATTCCTCAAAAATGTTCATTATTTTTGGTTTGGTGCAAAACCCTTGCCAAAATATAACCAACATTATTTAAGGCCATTTTGAAAACATTGAATGCATTTTCCAGGGTTCTTTGCCCCTCTTTTATTTACGTTTTTGAGGCTTCCAAAATTCCTCTGTTCAAGTTTCAGAAATTTAAATATGATGCCTGGATGAAGATGCAACTATTTACAAACAATATTCTAGGGCTGTGACAACTCACCCCCACTAAACAAAAATCTCGTCCCGAGATTCAAGCGTAGGGTAAGGTGAAGGGGGAACGCAACTAGTACAATCTTCACGATCCAGTTTGCACTTCATAGGAACGTTGATTCGATCACCATCATCGTCTTGAAGTCTTGCTCTGAGAAATCCTGTCAACATGACATGGAGGGAAGAAGGAGACTCTAGAGGGGTCGATCTTCTCGAAGATCGAACAACTCACGGAATGAGACATAGGACCATCTCGCGGTTTGAGACACGAGATACACATCAAGAGGGGTGGAAAGAAACGGATGACGGAGGTTCACTAGGTAGACAACGATTCCACACTTAAGAAGGTGGTAAATGATTGTCAACGTAGCGAGGAGTTGAGTTGCCATGATACCACAACGAACATCCTGAAGGAGGTGATTCGTAGAATATCCCCTTAAGTGGAAAAAAGAATTACCTTTGATTCAAAGATCATTGAAACTCTTTATACCAGCCTAAGGCAATCACAAGCGATCATTTGGAGGGGGTCGGTAGAATGGCATACTCGGACTTGGATGATGTCGATTACCTTGTTGAAGACAATGTAATGGATGAATTTGCTTATCACCGGAGATGGAAGAGACCCATGGTAGAATGGCACATTGGCGGTGCAAGCTGGGAACAAAATGCAAATGCTGGGAATGATTCTAGTAACTGGGGAGAGGCTCAACAATAGAGAGTGAATTCACTGTTTGAAAAGGTCATAGCATTGCCGAGGAAACTGAGAGCAAACCCAGTTAGTGCCGATGATAACACGTAGCGCTTGTGCGTGCTCTCAAGAACTTGAGCATTTCCACATTCATCAAGGTTTTACCAATATCCGTGTCAAGGATCCTGGCAACACAACTTACTACCATGATGAATGGTGATGGAGGATGCAGATGCAGAGGAGGATAACACCTTCTCAGATTTCACCCTTGGCGGGGCCAGGGAACAAAATCTGGATGATCGACCGAGAGACATTTAGCACTCCGCTTCTAATGTTCTCCTTGATGTGCTAGTGTAACCCATTCATAGAAATGGTCTGGTATCTAGAACATCAAGTAAAGGTCGGACTTCGGGAACACAAAAGAAATCCATAAGGAACATCTAAGGAGTAAATCCTACGAAGTCCTTATGCGGAGGTGGCCAACTTATTCAATCAGGATACTACAATAATAGGTCCTTCGGCTGGGTGGTGCTGGCCACGACATCCACTTTACCAGTTATCGAGGGACCAATATTATAGTTCTTGGGAAATGTTCCAACCATCATATCTGCCTGAGATTCAGATCTGGTTGGTGTCAGGATATTCCAGACTCATCGAGTCTAGGAAGGAAAATGAAAGTTTGCAACACAATTCGACGAGATAACGTTGCGAGATTCTCGGGAAATGAACTACGATAGCAAGCTCCAAAACATGAGCTGGTTCTGCTACAAACATGTGAACATGTTGTCCCAGACAAACATGATCACATGGTAGTCTTACAATAAAACACTACCGAGTTCCGGTGGGGAACATCAACGAGGATATCAAAATCCTTGCAGAAGGCATGCTCTTAAGAAGGAACTTCTTCTCCTTGAACAAATCAATCAGTGGCTTGGTGTGCTCGGAACACATATGGAATGAAGGTTGCAAGTCTCCAAACCATAGAATACTTCGCACATATGTATGACTGACTTGGGATGATTCCAGAGGAAGCAAAACTAACTTTCTCAAATTCACGGCGGCAACTTTCACCAAATGCACGTGTATAAGAGGAAGTCACTCCTTTCATCAAACAAATACTTCATGAGCTAGCATGAAGAAAATGCTTTCAAAAGTTTCCAACACTAGCTTAATGTTCAACAACATCATGGAGGAGATAAGGATGTTGCCAATGGGCTCAACAACAATTCATCTGGGTTTCCTTTTAAAAGGAATTCCATAGTTAAGTGAACAAGTGATAGCATTGGTCAGACCAAAGATGTAATGGTGTATGCTCGAGGGATCAACCACGAGTAAGACAACATTACGAGCATCGTTGGTACTGATTTGATTTGACGATAGCCCACACTCAAATCAAAGGATTGATAAGACAATAGGTCCAGCAACTGATCACAGGGACCAATCGATGAAGATATCATCTTTCTTCAACACACACTACACAAGAATATCCCTTTGGAACGAACTAAGTCAGGCAAGCTTTTATCTTCCAACTCTCCAAGTTGTTGTCTAGCTTAACCAACTAGCTCAGGGATATCTAACACCGATTCTTGGAGAGAAGGGTGGTTCACAAGAAACCAACTTGATCACGAGCCCAACATAACAGTCAGGAAATAACCCGGTAACGCTTCCAAGAAGATATTTGGAAAGTCACGAACCACCGGTATGTTACTAAGCTCGAGAACAATCTTGCCTTTCAGGGCAAGACGATATGATCAAATGAGCGAGGACTTGACAAAATCCTAACTCATGAATCGAAATGTGCACCAGGAAGATGGACAAGGTAGCACGATAAATCTTAGAATGATGATTCAAGAACAAACACGTTAAGAATGAGGTTAATGTCCATTTAACTACCAAGCAACAAGGTTGCTAGGAGTATTGATTTCACACATCACGATTCACTTGTCGACATTCCGGTTATAACCACACGGAACCGAGGAATGAGTAATGATGGCGAGAAGTATCACTGTACAAATAGTTCATAGGATGGTGTGCAATTCCTATAACAATCCCGATATAAAAGATGGTAATACTCCAAGGTAGAACAGAGCAGAAGCTGGATTAGCAATTTGTTCTGCGGAGCACAACTTCTTTGACCCAATCCTAAATATGGAAGAGGTACTGGAGTTTGTTTCTCCTAGTTATTCCGGAATAGAATGGCTTGACGGACCACAAGAGTAATAGGCCTTGATAAACGAATGCACGCATACTCTTGACTATCAATTGATAGACGAGGGTCAGAATGCAACTAAAGAGAACAACTCAAAGGAACATATAATTTTCTGAGTTGTGGATGCATAGATTAGTATGTCGAACCAAGTTCAACATATTTCTTCCGGATAACCATGCAGAAAGGTAGAACTGGCAGAGTCACGATATATAATGGAGAACTCATCAAGAATAATCCTGTTGTGATATTTCAGTTCAACGAGGAACTTCTGCCATAAGTAGTTCATGGTATTTGGAAGAAGAGATACCACGGACTTCAAGGACTATCGCAAAGGTTACTAATATCCTAAAGGCGCTAGCAATTACTATCAACATGAAGTAAGTAGAGTGAATCTCGGGTTCAAGAACCCAGGAATAGAATACCTACTACTAAGTAGCATCACGGGATGCTTTCGAGAATGATGGCCAGAATCATCACACTGGGAACACAAATCATGGCTAAATTACTAGATGATCCCCTAAGACACCTAGGGTCATAATAATATCTCCAACATATATGTCAAGGCAACAGAGTACCTCAACTCACTGATTAGTGTGGTTAATCTGGCCCAAAGGAACATCGGAAACGGAAGGAAAGGATTTGCAAATGCATCAGACTATTTAGAAACCTGGGATGACTCGGACAGCATAACGGCTGTAAATGCTCAAAAAGATTTGAGACATTCACAAAAATGGTGGCATAACCACTCAGAAGCACAATATCAAGGTTTCAAAATCAACAGTTAACATACGGAAGTAGTAGGAACTGAAACGAGGCTTAAGTCCAACAATCTTATAAGTCTACGGATTAGTAACACGTGATCCTGATGGAAAGAAGAGATAGCCTAGTTCTTAATCCCCGTAGAAGAGAAGATGATGACTCAGATCAGAAGGCCATGAGGTATAAGGAGTAAAAAGAGCCTTACGTTCCATCCCACAATCAATTCCCTTATATAACTAAAGAATTTCTAGACTCAACTTCGACCAGTTTGGCTTGGTAATCCTACAGGCAGTCAAGCTCTGATACCAACGCTGTCAGGACCCCGACTCAATGCCACATCGATCTAGCATGTAACACCTCATATCACTTTGCGGCCTCACGCACGGTATTCCCACGGGTGTCGCCTTACCTTTGCCCGGGACCGTTTGCGCCTTTTGGCACACGTATATGACAGTGTCGCTAGCATCCATATGATAAGGAGCCCGGGCTGACATGGCTAGTCGTAAACCCAAAGTGGCACAAACTTACAGGGACAGGCATCCATGACCCAGCATCGAACGTGTCGGTCATCAGCGAGTGAA
This sequence comes from Triticum aestivum, assembly GCF_018294505.1. Lineage (NCBI taxonomy): Eukaryota > Viridiplantae > Streptophyta > Magnoliopsida > Poales > Poaceae > Triticum > Triticum aestivum. The sequence continues at coordinate 510,893,518 of NC_057804.1, forward strand.
TCCAGGCTGTAGCACTGGGCTAGCAGGACTCCGGTGAACCGGGCTGTAGCGGGCTAACAGGACTCCGGTATTCATCGCGTGACATTTCCCCGAAGGGACAGACACAGGAACGAAGAAGGACACATGCCGGCCAGCCTAAGTGTTCCGGAGCAGTAGCAAGCTACCATGGCTCAGTGGAAACACTAGGAGACATTTCCCGGTAAGAGAGGCTACTAAGATAAACAACTAGATAGTCAGATCCCACACATACCAAGCATTTCAATAACATACACACAATATGCTCGATATGTGCAATACAACATGGCATCACAACATGACTCTACGACTCAAGTATTTATTCAATAGGCTCCGAGGAGCGAGATATTACAAACATGGGTCTCATGACCCAACAATCAGAGCATACAAGTCAAAGCACAAGCGGAAGCTATCATGTCTGAGTACAGACATCTATAAATGAAAAAGGCTGAGAAGCCTGACTATCTACCAGATCCTGCCGAGGGCACAAGATCGTAGCTGAGGTAACAAGCTAAACGTCGAAGTCCACGCGGAACTACTAGTGAGACCGAAGTCTCTCTGCAAAAACATAAAATAGGCAAACGTGAGTACAAATGTACCCAGCAAGACTTACATCAGAACTATCTACATATGCATCATTATCAACAAAGGGGATGGTGGGGTTTAACTGCAGCAAGCCAGCTTTGACTCGGTGGCTATCCTGAACTACGACTGCAAGTAACTCTTTTGAGGTGGCGCACACGAGTCCACATATTCACCATATCAATACACCACTATGGATCCGCTCCCGTCTCCCTACGAGAACGCCATCCATAGCACTCACGCTTATCTTGCGTATTTTAGAGTATCCACTTTCACTTGTCTATGAACTATGCAAGGGGTCCAAGTTTCCATATCCGAGGAATCCGGCTATTCGAATAGATGATGTTAACCCTGCAGGGGTGTACTTCTTCACACACGCTTTCGCCACTTACCGCCCTGTACACGTCATGTACCTCGGCAACCTTCAAGCGGAAGCCGGGCGAGGGAGTCGGCCACGACCTGACTAACCGAACAAGTCTCTAGTCCAGGTTTATCGCCTATTCGGGTTCCATCCGCAAGGAGATCCGGCCGGGGTGTCGCTTACGGCCCCAAACGATGTGTGCGGGGTTCCCAAGCCCACCAACCGGGTGCCACTTGGTACACCGGGCCACTGTGCCTAGTCTGTCCCAAGCCCACCTGTACCGGGTGCCACTTGGTAGACTACTAACACTACCTACAAACACCAGAAACTAGTTGCAACTCCTGGACAGAGATCATGCTGATTAATAAGTCGAGAGGGGCACTTAAGCATTCCAATCTGTGGTAGTAGCTGGTCATGGATCACAAACACAGAACTCAGTTCCTGAGAACAGCTGCAATGAGACAACCCACCATGTACTCCTACATGGCCTCTCACCGCTACCTTTACCAAATCGTGTTCACACACCTAGCTCACACACATTGGGACATGTTCACATGCCTCTGATTCATCCCCGATGAATCAGACCTGACACAACTCTAAGCAGTAGCAGGCATGACAAACAAGCATGAATGAGTAGGCACAACAGGGCTCAAACAACTCCTACTCATGCTAGTGGGTTTCATCTATTTACTGTGGCAATGACAGGTCATGCAGAGGATAAAGGGGTTCAGCTACCGCAGCAAGTAACAAATATATCGTTGTTGTCTTAATGCAGTAAAAGAGAGCAGGAGCGAGAGAATGGGATTTTATCGGAATGAACAAGGGGGTTTTGCTTGCCTGGCACTTCTGAAGATAATATAGCTCTTCATCGGTGTCATCAATCACATCGTCGGTACACGTCTATCGAGAGGGGACAATTACCGGCAAATACAGAAAACACGATCAATGCAATGCACAATATGATGCATGCTATGACATGGCAATATGAATGTGTTTTGGGCTAATGCACCTAAAACCAGATTAAATGAAGTTGGTTTGAATCCAAGATTCAAATTCAAACTCCATATGTGGTTATTTAAATGTCATTCACTTCATTTGCCCTAAACAGTAGTTATAAGTTGTTCTAACATGAAAATGGTACAGATGGATTCCTTGAATTTTTCTGATAATTTTTCATATATAAATTATTTAATTTGGAGTTACGGTTAATTTTCTATGATTTATTGAAGTTTTAGCTATTTTCTGAAATTTCCTGATTATCTTTAAATCCAGAAAATACTTATTGCGTCAGCCTGACGTCATGATGACGTCAGCAGGGTCAACTGGGCTGGTCCGGTCAAACCTGAGTGTGGGGACCACAAGTCAGTGACACAGGAACTAAACAGGGTTTAGTTAATTCTTAACTAACGTAATTAGAAGGGCTGGGGCCCACAGTCAGCGGGTCAGTGGGTTAGCTAAAATTTAATTAGTACCTAAACCAAATTAGCAGGGCCTCGGGCCCACATGGCAGTGAAACAGTGGCTCAATAAATTAAAATAAACTAAACTAATTAACAGGGGGGCTGGCCCCACCTGTCATCGACCCAGGGGGGTCAAACCCCTGGTCAGCAGGGCCTAACCTGCCGGCGGCTTGACGCCGGCGAGGCCGAGACGGCGGAGGCCTTCGGGTTTCTTGCTCCGGCGGCCAAACGCCACGCGGAGAGGCTCTGTGGGTTCCTAGCGCTCGTGCGCATCCGAAGGAGGTGACGGAAGGACGCGGGGTGGTCAGCACTCGCCGGAGCGGAGCTTGCGGCGGCGGCCGAAGTTCGGTGGTTGCGGCTGAGAGGGCTAGAGCTCGCGGGCGAGGGAGCTGAGCAGCGCAGCGGCATGTACACAGCACACGGAAGTAGTCTGCGAGCTCGGTTTGGTCGTCGGGGCTTGCTAGCGCTGGCAGTGACGAGCGCGGCGGCGAGAAGATCTCGGTGATAGCGGGAATCGAGCTAGCGAACCAAATCCACCACGGGTTATGAGGGAAAAGGGAGAGGGGCTCACAGGGAGTCGTATGAAGAAGACGGCGAGCTCAGGGAGGCCCTGTGGACGACGAATCGGGCGGCGGCATCCGGCGGCCGTGGTCGGGGAAGAAGGGTCGCGGCGTCGTTTTGGGGTCCTCCGGCCTTGCGTGGGTCGGCGGAGAGGCGCTCGGGTTCTAGGCAGAGCTCGTGGGCTGGTCAGAGAAGCGAGGGGGCGGCGGTGGCCGCGGCAGCAGCAAGCGGCGGCGACGGTCGCTCTCGGGTGCGTGCGAGAGAAAGAACAGAGGAGGAGATGGGGACGAGGGAGTGAGCGGGAGGGTTCCAGGGGTCGAGGCGGCGCCGAGGAGAAGGCGCGAGGCGTCGTGGTGGCCTCAGGCGATGCAGACGAGCAGGGTGGTGGCGTGGCGAGCTCGGGCGCGTGCGCCGAGTCCCTCCTCTACCTACTGGCGCAAGGAGGAAGGCGACAGGGAGGAGGAGGTGGGCTGGGCCGCACAGTGCTGGACCAGCACAGGAGCTGGGCCGGCTCTGGTGGGCTGCACGGGTGAGGCCGGGTAACTTCCTTCTCTCTCTTTCTTTTATTTCTATTTCAGTTCTGTTTTCCTTTATTTAATCTGTTTTGCCACTATTTTGAATTTAAAAATAATTCAAACAATGCCAAAAACTCCTCTGAAAATATTTATGCTGCTTAATGGACTTTTCCAAAAGCACATAAAATGTTTCAGGGTATTTGGAAATATATTCTATACAAATTATGAATATAGTTCCAAATGCAAATAAAGTAATGATATAAATTCAGTGCTCAAAATATTCCTCAAAAATGTTCATTATTTTTGGTTTGGTGCAAAACCCTTGCCAAAATATAACCAACATTATTTAAGGCCATTTTGAAAACATTGAATGCATTTTCCAGGGTTCTTTGCCCTCTTTTATTTAAGTTTTTGAGGCTTCCAAAATTCCTCAGTTCAAGTTTCAGAAATTTAAATATGATGCCTGGATGAAGATGCAACTATTTACAAACAATATTCTAGGGCTGTGACAGCTGTGATGCGGTAGGTACGTGGCACGGTGTACCGAATACCCGTTAGGTATCTCGGGAACCCTGTTCACATCGTTTGGGGCTGTGAGCGAAACCTCGGCCGGATCTCCTCATGGATGGAACCCGAATAGGCGATAAACCTGGACTAGAGACTTAGGTGATTAGGTAGGTCGTGGACGACACCCACGTTGGGCTTCCGCTTGAAGGTTGCCGAGTACATGTCGTGTAAACGACGGTAAGTGGTGAGAGCATGTATGAAGAAGTACACCCCTGCAGGGTTATCATGATCTATTCAAATAGCCGCGTCCGCGGTAAAGGACTACTTGGTTGCCTATACAGTTCATAGACAAGTAAATGGAAACTACTAAAAGCCTCAAGATAAGTGTGAGTGCCGAGGATGGCTCTTCCGTAGGAAGACGGAGGTGGATCCTCGATAGTGTATTGAAGTGGTGAGTAGTAGACTCGTGTACGCAAAACCATTTCAAGTTGGAGTCTCGTAGAATAGTCTAGCCAAGAGTCAAAGCGGGCTTGCTGCAATAACTCCACCAATCCTTCTTGATAATGTGCATGTATGTAGGTTCTGATGTAAGTCTTGCTGAGTACCTTTGTACTCATGTTTCTATAATTTACATTTTACAGAAGACGCTGCAACCCCTTCTGATGGGTTCTTCGTAGATGTTGACATCAATGAGTAGGCTAAGGCCCAGGTGGTGATCCTGAGCTTGTGAAGGACCACGTAGTATAGCTAGGCTTTCCAAGCCTCTTTTATTTTACTAGCTGTCTGTACTCAAACAAGTTACTTCCGCTGCTGGTTTGTATGACTGTATGACTTGAATGCTGGGTCGTGTGACCCGTACCTTTGTGTATGTTATGTATGGCTCTCTGAGCCTTAAATAAAGTACTTGTGTCGTAGAGTCATGTTGTGATGCCATGTTGTATTTGCACATATCGAGCATATTGTGTGTATGTTATTGAAATGCTTGGTATGTGTGGGATCTGACTATCTAGTTGTTTATCTTTAGTAGCCTCTCTTACTGGGAAATGTCTCCTAGTGTTACCGCTGAGCCATAGTAGCTTGCTACTGCTCTGGAACACTTAGGCTGGCCGGCATGTGTCCTTCTTCGTTCCTGTGTCTGTCCCTTCGGGGAAATGTCACGCATTGAGTACCGGAGTCCTGTTAGCCCGCTACAGCCCGGTTTACCGGAGTCCTGCTAGCCCAGTGCTACAGCCCGGACCCACTTGCTGATGACCGACACGTTCGAAGCTGGGTCATGGATGCCTGTCCCTGTAAGTCTGTGCCACTTTGGGTTTACAACTAGTCATGTCAGCCCGGGCTCCCTATCATATGGATGCTAGCGACACTATCATATACGTGAGCCAAAAGGCGCAAACGGTCCCGGGAAAAGGTAAGGCGACACCCGTGGGGATACCATGCGTGAGGACGCAAAGTGATATGAGGTGTTACAAGCTAGATCGATGTGACATCGAGTCGGGGTCCTGACAGCGTTGGCATCAGAGCCGGACTGCCTGTAGGTTCTCCAAGCCAAACTGGTCGATGTTGAGTCTAGAAATTCTTTAGTTATATGTAGGGGAATTGTTTGTGGGTTGGAACGTAAGGTTCTTTTTACTCCTTTAACTTATGACATTCTGATCTGAGTCAGTCTATTCTTCCACCGGGGATTAAGGAATTAGGATCTATTCTCTCTATCAGGATCACGTCTTACTAATCAGTAGTACCTTATAGGTTTGATGGATACAAGCCTAGTTCAGTTCTACTATCACCTTATGTTGTTAGGATGGACTCAGAACTTTGATATGATGATGTTGAGTGTGTATGAAATCCTTTGTCAAATGTCTCAAAATCCTTTTTGAGCATTTACAGCTGTTATGCTGCCGAAATTTTGCTAGAAATTCTAATGCCTTTGCATTATGGTTGTGCTTTCAGATGGCCACTCGCGACCTCAATCAAGTAGTTCGCCTGACTCGATGCCTAGATGTACCCGGCCATACCGCCATGTTGGTCAGGGTAATGACTAAGGCTGGATACCGTTGGTATCCTGAGTACACGTTCGAAGAGCAATTCCGAGACTTTAATCAAAGCCAGTATCTCTGCACTGTCAGGATATTTCCATCTTATCCTGGATCCACCGAGCCCCTTCACAGCTCCTATGGACTCGGGGTTACTATTGAGATGGCTGTGCAGGACGCCGCCTACTCTATGATGACCATCATGCGAGTCAGGTCTGGCCTATTACGGGACTCTGATTTCCGGTATATGCCAGGATCACTTCCGGGAGCACAAGGGTATCTCCAGGCTATCTATGCTGACCCCACTCAGGAGGATTCACGGACTCGCACCACTGCTGAGATGCTCGAGGATAAGGACCGTGAAAATCGAGCCTTGAGGCTAGAGCTTTTCAATACCCGTGCTGACCATTGGGCCACGTTGACTCGGTTTGCACCGGCGGTGCAAGCTGGATATTCGGATATGCGCGATCTCTATCCTGTGATATCTGCTTTGCCAGACGTGATGGGTTGGTGTGATGTAGGAGGCATCACCCCACCTCGCGGTCCCCGCAGGCCACCGTCAGTTGGTCCAAGACCTCATCCTAGCCCCTATGGTCCACAAGCTCCGCGAGATCGTCTGTTTCCGGATGATCATGTTGAGCTTCTAGGCTATGGAGGTGACTTCTACGAGAACTACTATGGATCGGTCTGAGTTAGTGGTAGTATCACTAGTTTGAACTAGCTGTGTCGTCTATCGTCCTGCGTGACTCGTGGGATATGACCTAGTTGTACCACCTTCCGGAGGTGTAGAAAAATAATGTATAGGAGCTTGGGATGCCTCCGATGAGATGTAATCCTCTTTTCACCGTAATAGTACCTTGTTTGGTATTGTACTAAACCTTGTATGGTGTATATGACGATGGAATAAAGAAGCAGTTCCTGTATCTACCATGTCATACGGATGATCATCTTGCATTCCGAGTTATTCCTTACATTCTGTATCCTATGTCGGAATCTTATCATTCTGACTAAATCATTGTCTTGTTTACCTAGGATGGTCAACACGCGCACTAACCCTGCTCCCCAAGAGCAGGCCGAAGGCAGTGAAGTCAGGAATGCAAATCTGCCTCATCCTCCTTCCCTAGCCGAGGTTATGATGGAAGCCGAAAGAAACAAGCGGGAGACCAACCGTTTGTTGGAGCGTATTGAACAGAACACAGCACAGCATCAGAGGACTAATGTGGTGTCACTCAGTGATTTCATCAAGTTACATCCACCCACGTTCCACCACTCCGTCGAGCCTCTCGACGCTGATGACTGGCTTCGCAGTATTTCTCACAAACTACGCTCCGCGTTAGTAGCTGAGGCTGACAAGGTCACCTTTGCTGCATATCATCTTGAAGGCCCCGCCAGTCTCTGGTGGGAGAATTATGGAGCTATGCGCCCAGCGGGCCATGTCACTACTTGGGCTGAATTCAGCGAGGCTTTCCGTGAACATCACATTCCGGAGGGTCTCATGGACTGTAAATGTGAGGAATTTTGCAGTTTCACTCAAGGCCGACTCTCTGTGGATGCTTACAGCAGGGAGTTCGGTAACCTCGCACGATATGCCACTGAGGAAGTTTCTACTGATGCCAAGAAGCAAGCAAGGTTCCGTAAGGGGCTTAGTCCTGAGCTTCGCCGCGACCTCTGTCTGCATGAGTGCACATCTTTTCAGAATCTTGTTAACAAGGCCATCAGTGCTGAGACTGGTCAGTCTGATTATGACGCAACACGCAAGCATGGCCGTGACGTGGGTTCCTCATCCGGTGCTGGTCCTCAGAAGCGCCGCGTGTGGGTGCCCAACACTGCCCTGCCACCCAGGTTCACACCGAGGCCATCCTTCCAGGCGCCTCGCCCCATTCAACAGTCTGCACCAGCCAAGCCCTATGGTGGTCCAACCAACAATGCTCCTCCATGTACCAGTTCTGCGACTTGCTTTAAGTGTGCGGAATCTAGTCACTATATGCGCGAGTGCCCCCAGACCAACCCCAACCAACCTGCTAAAGCTGTTGGTCGTGGCAAGCCGACAGGAAAAGTGTTCCACGCCAAGCCGGCCACCGCTACACGTGGCCATGTCAACTGTATCTCTGCCGAAGAATCCCAAGAGGATCCCAACGTCGTTCTCGGTACGCTCCTTGTTAATTGCCACCCGGCATCTGTTCTTTTCGATACAGGAGCATCTCATTCGTTCATATCCGAGAACTATGCTCGCTTGCATAACACCGCATTCTGTGACATGCCATCCTCTATGGTAATTCAAACTCCGGGATCCAAATGGAAAACTTCTAGAGTAAGCCATGGAAATGGAATTCAAGTCGACAGACTTGTTTTCCTCGCATCTCTGATAGCTCTTAAATCTTCAGATATTAATATCATCTTGGGTATGGACTGGATGTCAGCTCATCATGCCAAAATTAATTGTTTCTCTAGGACTATTCAACTCACCCATCCCTCGGGGAAGATAGTCAATGTCTTGACCCGAATAGCCAAGCGACAGTTATATTCTCTTAACGCCAGCCCTTTGCCAGACCATGAGGACGTTCCGGTAGTCCGTGACTTCTCGGATGTCTTCCCAGAGGAATTGCTAGGTGTTCCACCTGACAGGGATGTTGAGTTCGTAATAGACCTTATTCCAGGAACCGTCCCGATTGCTAGAAGACCCTATAAGATGGCACCACTAGAACTAGCCGAGCTTAAGAAACAACTCGATGAGTCCTTGAAAAAGGGTTTCATCCGACCTAGTTCATCTCCGTGGGCTTGCCCCGTCCTCTTCGTCAAGAAGAAGGATGGTACGGACCGGATGGTTGTAGATTATCGACCTATCAAATTGGTCATAATCAAGAACAAATATCCGCTTCCCAGGATCAATGACCTGTATGATCAGCTCGCTGGATCCTCAATCTTCTCCAAAATGGATTTGAGGTTGGGCTACCATCAAATCAAAATCAGGAACGGGGACATTCCTAAAACGGCCTTTGTTACTCGTTATGGCCAATACGAGTACACCGTCATGTCCTTCGGTTTAACCAACGTTCCAGCCACTTTTTCTCGATTGATGAATTCAATCTTCATGGAGTATTTGGATAAATTCGTCATGGTTTATCTTGATGATATACTCATCTACTCCAAGAACGAGGAAGAACATGCCGAACATCTAAGGCTAGTGTTGAAGAAACTTCGAGAGCATCGCCTTTATGCCAAATTTTCTAAATGTGAATTCTGGTTGTCAGAAGTGACCTATCTGGGTCATGTAATATCTGGTAAAGGTATTGCTGTTAACCCCGAGCGAGTTCAAGCCGTCCTTAATTGGACTCCACCTGAATCGGTCAAGCAAGTTCGGAGTTTCCTTGGCTTAGCGAGCTATTGCCGTCGCTTTGTCGAAAATTTCTCCAAAGTTGCTAAACCTCTAACCGAACTCCTCAAGAAAGATAAAAAGTTCGAACGGACTCCACAATGTGAGCACAGCTTTCAGGAACTGAAAAGACGCCTGACTTCTGCTCCCGTACTGGTACCGCCAGACTTCTCTAAGGACTTTGTTATCTACTGCGACGCCTCGCGACAAGGACTAGGTTGCATTCTCATGCAAGATCGACACGTAATTGCTTACGCTTCACGGCAATTGCACCCACATGAGGAGAATTATCCTACTCATGATCTAGAGCTTGCAGCCGTAGTCTATGCACTTAAAACCTGGCGACATTACCTCCTTGGTAATCGCTGCGAAATATTCACTGATCACCAAAGTCTGAAGTACATCTTCACCCAACCGGATTTGAATCTCAGGCAAAGACGTTGGGTCGAGTTGATCACAGATTTCGACCTAGGAATAACTTACACCCCAGGGAAAGCCAACGTCATGGCTGATGCACTAAGTCGTAAATCTTATTGTAACAACCTGATGTTACAACAAAGTCAACCGCTTCTCCATGAGGAATTTCGGAAGCTTAACCTTCACATTGCTCCTCGAGGTTTTCTTTCCACCTTGGTGGAAAAACCTACCCTTACGGATCAGATCATCAAAGCACAGAGGGTAGATCCGGGAATTTCCCGCATCAAGAGAAACATCAAGAAAGGAATTGCAAATTGTTTCTCCATTGATGATCAAGGGGTCGTATACTACGGGAATCGACTAGTGGTTCCCAAGGTGCGAAACCTGAGACGATTGATCCTTAAGGAAGCTCATGAATCTCCTCTCACCATTCATCCCGGTAGTACCAAGATGTATCAGGACCTACGCCAGAGGTTCTGGTGGACTAGGATGAAGAGAGAAATTGCTCAGTACATTGCTAATTGCGACGTCTGCCGTCGTGTAAAAGCAGAGCATCAACGGCCTGCTGGCACCCTTCAACCCTTAGCTATTCCTGAATGGAAATGGGATAAAATTGGTATGGATTTCATTACCGGTTTTCCCAGGACCAAGAGAGGGAATAATGCTATCTTCGTCGTTGTCGATCGTCTTTCCAAAGTGGCCCATTTCTTACCTGTTCGTGAGAGTATAACCGCTAGTCAGTTGGCAGACTTATACATCTCCCGAATAGTGTCTCTCCATGGTGTTCCTTTGGAAATTAACTCGGATCGAGGAAGTCTTTTCACCTCTCAATTTTGGGAAAGTTTCCAAAATGCTATGGGAACCCGCCTTTCTTTTAGCACCGCTTTCCATCCTCAGTCGAGTGGTCAAGTAGAACGCGTCAACCAAATTCTAGAAGACATGCTTCGAGCCTCTGTTATCTCATTCGGAATGGATTGGGAGAAGTGCCTTCCATTTGCCGAATTCGCTTACAACAACAGCTATCAATCTAGCTTGGGTAAAGCCCCTTTTGAAGTTCTCTATGGACGAAAGTGTCGAACACCCCTTAACTGGTCAGAAACCGGGGAAAGACAGTTCTTTGGCCCGGATATGATTCAGGAAGCAGAAGAGCAAGTTCGCATCGTTCGTGAAAAGTTGAAAACAGCCCAATCTCGTCAAAAGAGTCAATATGACCGAAAACATAAGGCTATGACTTTCGAGGTTGACGAGAAGGCTTACCTTCGGGTTACTCCTCTGAAGGGAACCCATCGTTTCGGTATCAAAGGAAAATTGGCTCCTCGTTACATTGGACCCTTTCGCATTCTCGCCAAACGAGGAGAAGTTGCCTACCAGTTGGAACTACCTCCGCATCTCTCCAGAGTCCACGATGTCTTCCACGTTTCTCAACTCAGGCGTTGCTTCTCGGATCCTATCTGTGGAGTGGACCACAAAATGCTTGATCTCCAAGATAATCTTACATATCGAGAGTACCCCATTCGTATCCTCGATCAGGCCGAGCGTACCACTCGACGTCATAATATCAAGTTTCTCAAAGTTCAATGGTCGCACCATTCTGAGGATGAAGCAACTTGGGAAAGGGAGGATCATCTTTGACTCGAGTACCCCGCCTTCTTTCCGGAAGAACCCAAATCTCGGGACGAGATTCTTTTGAGTGGGGGTGAGTTGTCACACCCTAGCTAGTTCATGCATTAGAGTGTTGCATCATATCTACTCTTTCATCAGAAACCTGAAATGGGGATGACAGAACCCCCAGCCCCCTCTGAAACCAACTAGGGTTTACTAAAAACTTTTTCAATGAACCTGAAATGCCCTTCTAAAATGCCCATCATTTTTGTCTTGGTTCAGAACCTCTACCAAAAGTGATGCACATTTTCCTAGGCCATCTTAGGGTTTGTGAATTAAATCATAAATATTTGAATTTGGGCATTTAAAATTATATAAAATATTTAAATGCTCAAATATCTCCAAACTAAAATGTTTCATGTTGGAAATAATCCAACTATGGACCAGGAGTAGTTTGGTGATTTTAGGAGTTGCCTAAGTATTTTTATTAATTCAACAAAGTTGCAGAAGTATTAAAAAACAGAAAGCAGAGAAAAATAGAAAAGCTTACCTGGCGCCAGCACCCGGCCCACCTGCCGGCCCAGCCCAGCGCCGCTCCAGCGAGCTGCTTGCCGGCCAGGCAGGCAGGCAGGTGCCCGACGGCGACTGCAGCGCGCGCCACGCACCTGCTCGCCGCCTCGCCGCTCCCCTCGCCCGGTGACGTCGTGGATCGCCCTCCCTCTCTCCCCCGAACCCCCCAGACACCCCCTCTCCTCTCCAGCTTCTCCCCCTCGCGCTCCCCCGCCATGACCGACGCCACCACCGCCGTGCCTACGTCGTAGCCGTGCTCCCCGCCGCCCGTGCGTCCTCTCGTCGTGTCCAGGAGCTCCGCCGCTGTCCACTTCATCGAGCAAGCCGAGCCCCGAGTGCTCGCAACACCCGAGTCCACCGCAATGACCTCGCCCGAACCGCCGTCGCCAGAGATCCCCTTCAATGCCGTCGTCGCTCCGGTCCGTCCCCGGCCGCACCAAGGGCTTCGTCGAACTCCCCGTGAGCTTAGCCATCTTCCCCTCTCTTCTTTTCTTGCTCCCGAGCCGTGTAGCGACCTCCCGGAGCTCAACCGCACCCACCACCATGGAGCTCGTCGCCGACGTGCTCCCGGTCACCCTCCGACCACTCCACGGTGTCCATCATGCTCACCGCGTCACGTAGCACCTAACTAGCAACTCCCCGCACCTCACCGACCCCCCTAGCGACAAGTTCAACTTCGGCCGAACTCCGGTGGCCGCCAAAGTCGTCGCCGGCGCCAACTCCGGCCACCCCAACCCCAACGGACTCCACCAAGAGCTGCGACTCGTCCTCAGCTCCACTCCGGTGGTCTCCGTGACCCATTTGGTGGCCGAAACGGCCAAAACCACTTCCGCCGCCGCGTCGGGCTCGCCGGCGGCTAAACGCCGGTGCAGCCGACCCGGGTTTGACCACGGGTGGGCCCTGGTTGACTCCCCTGAGTCAATGACAGGTGGGGCCCAGCCCTGTTAACAGGTCAATGACTCCCCTAAATTAATTTTAGTTTAATTAATCACACTGACACGCGGGACCCACTGTCAGGTTTGACCCGGACGTGTCCCGTTGACCTGCTGATGTCACACTGACGTCAGGCTGACGCAGTAATTGATTTTCTGGATTTAATCTAATATAGGAAATTCCAGAATATAATTTAAACTTCAAAAATTCATAACTTTTATTCTGTAACTCCAAATCAGGCAAATTATATATGAAAAATGATCAGAAAAATCCAATCTATCCATCTGTACTATTTTCATGCATGATAAACAAGTTAACTTGATGTTTAATGCAGAACAAGGAAAAACACTTTAAAGGGCCATGTATGAGTTTGAAATTTGAGTCTTTGATTCAAATTGGTTCAAACCCTTCTGGTCTTAGTTGCATTAGCCCAACACACTCATATTGCCATGTTTCATGCATGCATCATATTGTTGCACATTGTTTGGTGATGGTTGTGTATCAGTGTTCTTTGCGGCAGGATCTGCCTCCGAGGAGTACCGTGATTACCCTAACGAAGAACCGTATCAGTGCATCGAACCATCAGGCAAGCAACCAACCATTTGATCATATCGATACAATCCCATGTTCTCGCTCCTGCTCTCGTTTACTGCATTAAGACAACGTGTTTCAAACTGCTGTGTGTTACGGTAGTTGAACCCATTTCCTCTGCATGACCTGTCATTGCCACAGTAACTAGATGAAACCCACTAGCATGTGTAGGAGTTGTTTGAGCCATATGTATGTGTTGTTCCTACCTTGCTATGCCTGCTATGCTTAGAGTCGTGTCAGGTATGGTCCATCTGGGTGATGGACTAGAGTGAAATGATTATGTCGGTGATGAAAGTGGTGTGGTGAACATGATTTGGTAAAGGTATCGATGAGAGTCCATGTAGGAGTACATGGTGGGTTGTTTCATTGAAGCCGACCTTAAGCACTGAGATCTGTATGTGTGATTTAAGATTCAGCTACTACCATGCATTGGGCCAGAAACCAATGGACCCGCTCGACTTCTTATTCACCCTAGTTCTCTGTCCAGGAGTTGCAAGTAGTTTCTGGTGTTTGTAGCCTACTGGAGGCCATGGACAGCGCTGACCGTAGGGGTGGGCTGTGATGCGGTAGGTACGTGGCATGGTGTACCGAATACCCGTTAGGTATCTCGGGAACCCTGTTCACATCGCTTGGGGCTGTGATCGAAACCTCGGCCGGATCTCCTCATGGATGGAACCCGAATAGGCGATAAACCTGGACTAGAGACTTAGGTGATTAGGTAGGTCGTGGCCGACACCCACGTTGGGCTTCCGCTTGAAGGTTGCCGAGTACATGTCGTGTAAACGACGGTAAGTGGTGAGAGCGTGTATGAAGAAGTACACCCCTGCAGGGTTATCATGATCTATTCGAATAGCCGCGTCCGCGGTAAAGGACTACTTGGTTGCCTATACAGTTCATAGACAAGTAAATGGAAACTACTAAAAGCCTCAAGATAAGTGTGAGTGCCGAGGATGGCTCTTCCGTAGGAAGACGGAGGTGGATCCTCGGTAGTGTATTGAAGTGGTGAGTAGTGGACTCGTGTACGCAAAACCATTTCAAGTTGGAGTCTCGTAGAATAGTCTAGCCAAGAGTCAAAGCGGGCTTGCTGCAATAACTCCACCAATCCTTCTTGATAATGTGCATGTATGTAGGATCTGATGTAAGTCTTGCTGAGTACCTTTGTACTCATGTTGCTATAATTTACATTTTACAGAAGACGCTGCAACCCCTTCTGATGGGTTCTTCGTAGACGTTGACATCAATGAGTAGGCTAAGGCCCAGGTGGTGATCCTGAGCTTGTGAAGGACCACGTAGTATAGCTAGGCTTTCCAAGCCTCTTTTATTTTACTAGCTGTCTGTACTCAGACAAGTTACTTCCGCTGCTGGTTTGTATGACTGTATGACTTGAATGTTGGGTCGTGTGACCCGTACCTTTGTGTATGTTATGTATGGCTCTCTGAGCCTTAAATAAAGTACTTGTGTCGTAGAGTCATGTTGTGATGCCATGTTTTATTTGCACATATCGAGCATATTGTGTGTATGTTATTGAAATGCTTGGTATGTGTGGGATCTGACTATCTAGTTGTTTATCTTTAGTAGCCTCTCTTACCGGGAAATGTCTCCTAGTGTTACCGCTGAGCCATGGTAGCTTGCTACTGCTCTGGAACACTTAGGCTGGCCGGCATGTGTCCTTCTTCGTTCCTGTGTCTGTCCCTTCGGGGAAATGTCACGCATTGAGTACTAGAGTCCTGTTAGCCCGCTACAGCCCGGTTTGCCGGAGTCCTGCTAGCCCAGTGCTACAGCCCGGACCCACTTGCTGATGACCGACACGTTCGAAGCTGGGTCATGGATGCCTGTCCCTGTAAGTCTGTGCCACTTTGGGTTTACAACTAGTCATGTCAGCCCGGACTCCCTATCATATGGATGCTAGCGACACTATCATATACATGAGCCAAAAGGCGCAAACGGTCCCGGGAAAAGGTAAGGCGACACCCGTGGGGATACCGTGCGTGAGGCCGCAAAGTGATATGAGGTGTTACAAGCTAGATCGATGTCACATCGAGTCGGGGTCCTGACAGCTAACCTTCCACATTGCCCCATTCATAAGTCGCTATCAAGGGCTACTGGGACGTGAAGCTTTCGCCTGCTTTAACGCAATACCGCATTATGCATCCCTTACACTCAAAATGCCCGGTCCACGAGGCATCATCTCATTAAAGGGAAATATCAATTGATCCCCGAAGTACGGATAATGGTGCGGCCGCCTTGACAGCCACACACTAATCCAGCTTCATTACCCCGTACATGGTTCGACGAGTCTGGAGTAAACATACAAAGGCCTAATAGCCGCATAACCTGGTGCAAGGGGCTCCGCGTGTTAACACCAGGAGACAATACGGCCCAATTTTACTCATGCCTCTGTGTTATATTTTGTTTATTTTAATATAGATTTCTCGTGCGATTATTTTCACTAAGTCCCTCTCTTTCGCAGACAAACACCGTGCTACGCCCGTCCAGGATATGGCACAACGGAGACACAGGCGCAGACGTGCAGTAGGGACCTGTTCTAAGGATTCTCTTCAGATTAAGACCATGCGTAAACCTTTTTTACTGTCTCTTGTTGATAACATCCCCCGGTTTTCACTATAACCGAGGAGGAGGCTGGAGTCTTGGCATGTGGCCATGCCAGAATTTTGCACGTACCTAGACACCAGGGGCTTTTTTACCAAAGGGCTCTTATTCGGCCCGTCTCCATAAAGACCGAATTCCTTAGGGAGTGTTCGGCGTCGCGAGTTTGGCCTTATATGCATCAGCTCAGAATCATGTCTTTGGTCAAATGTTGGGTTTGCTCGGCTCCTGTGTTTTGCTGCCTTATGTTCCGCTCTATCGGCTAAGGCGGCACCAAGAGAACTACTGCGATTGTGCCCCGGTTTGGCCAGGCCAGCACCTCAGTAGAGAAAGCCGAAAACTGACTGTCATGATATAGCGAGAGACTGGTCAACCATTCGATGACTTTCGGAATCTTTAGGATTCCTCCGCATTAACAAAGGGCCGCTTCCTGGTCAGGCACACACGCGCCCCGAATTCGGGCAAGCGTGGTGCCCCTAGGGGCTATTCAGTAGCCCCACTATCAAACTCCTATGGCTAAGTGAAAGTGATAAAGCATTATAGTCCAGTTGCCTAGTTCGCTGCGCTATCACCTCCTTTATAGGACCAAGACGTTGGATTAAGTGTGAAAAGGCGCCTTTTTGTGAACACCCCCGCTTTATATGCATGGGGGCTGAAGCCAACGACTACCATCTTTCAGGTTATATACACATATACATTAACGGCCGCACATGAGGCGTTATAATTCTTGCAAGCACAAGTATAAAAAGCTATTATATTCTATCAAAATATTCGTTTTACAATAGCACACGCTATTCGAACACAACATCCTTCGAGCACTGCGCCTCTATTAAACAAGCGCCATGAAGAACTTCCTCAAAGTAGTGCTTGGCGGGTACTCGGCTTTCGTCCGAATCCCGGGATGCAACAACACTGGCCTTCATATCCGCCCATTATGTCTTGACACGGGCAAGAGCCATCTGTGCACCCTCTATGCACGCCGACCTCTTCATTGCATCAACATGCGGCACCGAACCAAGTAACTGCTGCACCAAGACAAAATAACTCTTCGGCTCTGGCTTCTCCTGCCACAGACGACTCGCAACATACCTCATGGCGAGTCCGGATAACCTGTTCAGCACCGCCCAGGCAGCCAAATGGTCGGATACCGAAAGTGGGCGTTCTGGATTGTGGAACTGCGACCAAAAAATTTCTTCCAATTCATGGTCACCTCGACCCCGGAAGTGTTCGGTCGCGTCTGCCGCACTAGCTGCCAAATCCAGATAAGTGTTTTCCGCACTCCACTGCCGGTCTAACGGAGCATACTTAGGGTCCCCGAACTTCATCCACAGCATATAGGGCTTTCCAGCTGTGATATCTCTGGCCTGACGTAGCTCCTCCTTCATAGGTCTCATTGCAGAGCGAGTATCCTTGGCCTCGGCAATGATCTTTTCAAGATCCTTCTGAGCCGCCTTCCCTTCTTGTTCAAGAAATTTACAGCGGTCGGCAGCATCCTTCAATTTTATAGCCATCTTGGCTATTACTCTCTTGCTCTGGCAGTGAGTAGCCTGTTCGGCTCTTAGCTCTCCAGCCGCCTTAACGGCAGCCGCATCACTTTCCCTTGCTTGCTCCTTGGCTCGGGCAAGTTCCGCCCGAAGGTTCTCCATGGCAGCAGCACCATCTACATTAAGCACGTATCTTATAAGGCACAAGCATCGAACTCCTCTTATCAGATGTCTTTGGAACATACCTTGTGCCTCATCTAACCGCTTATTTACAAGCGCGATGTTGGCATCCGCCACGTCAAGTTGCTGCTTTAGCTCGGCAGATTCATCATTCCGGCTAGCCACCGAACGCCTCGCCACGTTCATAAAATAGGTGACATATTATACCTGGGGTTATGATCCTCTGTGCGCCGTCACTTTTGACGACACACAGAGTCTCAGGGGCTACTATTTATACAGGGCGCATTTTATATATGCGGCTCTACCAAAAGGTACACCTTTTCACGTACCTCAAAGCCTGTCAGTAAACTCCTGGCGTCCTCGTACAGTCCGCTTTACGCGGATGAAATCCTTCCAATCACCGTGTTCATCAACATACGGTGTTCTTCTGAGATGGACGCTCGCCCGAGCAGATCCTTCAGCCCCTTCGACCGCGCACCAGAGGGTGCCGGACTAGCCTGATGACCTTTTCCAGGGTCCGGACTTGGAAAAACCCTCCGGGACGACACCTCGGGGTCGCCTGCCTCGTGAGACGGTGTAGCAAGGGGAGGCGTTTCGCTCGCCATCATCTCCGGACGAAGATCCCCTGAAGATGAGCTCTGCTGAGAAGGGTTGAGATCCGAACTGCAAGGTAATATTTCGGTTATCTTCCTCAGAAATAAAACAGGAATGTCACTCATTTTGGAACCCTCTCTTTACTTACGGCTCGGGGGAGAGCTGATCCCCTTGAGGGCGCAATGCGGCCGGGGCATTCTCCGGCGCCGGACCCTCTGGCGAAGATTTCTTCCCCTGTTTTGAGGCCATCCCCTCTGGGTCTTCAGAGGCAGTCCTTTTCTTTCCCTGGTCGGGGGAATTTTCGATTCCTCCCTTCCTAACTGCCTCCTTCGCGGAGGCGGTAGCTCCTTCGTTCCCCTCTTTGCCTTCTGCCAAAAGCACAATCTCCAGCATCCTGGTTAACACGGGATTCGGCGCGGTCTCAGGCAGGGGGGCTGGACACCTGATAAGCTTTGCCTTCGCTATCCACTCCTGTTCAAAGGATAGCTCTGTTAAGGGTAATTTTATGATGAAAATACGGATGGCGTGTCCAAATACGGGGTTACTTACTTGAGCATCCGGGCGATTGCAGCTCAGACCTGCATCCTCGGACATGTCCGGACACCTTGCTTGTGATCCGAAGAACAACTTGTACATCTCCACGAGCGTCGTGCCCATAAAGTGTTGGAGGACTCGCGGTCCCTCCGGATTAAATTCCCACAGGCGGAGAGGGTGACGTTTGCAGGGCAGCATGCGGCGAATCAGCATAACTTGCGCCACTACGGTCAAGTTGATATCTCTTTCTGAGAGATCTCGAATACGGTCCTGCAGCAAGGGCACGTCTTTGGACGGCCCCCAGATAAGCCCTTCATTGAGCCATGATGCTAGCCGCGGTGGGGGACCCGAGCGAAAAGCAGGGGGCGTCACCCATGTGGTGCCCCTGGGGGCTGTGATGTAAAACCAGTCCCGTTGCCATAAGTCGGACTCCTTTTGGAAAGAGCCCTTGGGCCATAGAGCGTCGGCCATCTTGCTTATGATAGCTCCTCCGCACTCAGCTTGCTGCCCCTCAATCATCTTAGGTTCCACCTTGAAGGTTCTAAGACACAATCCGAAGTGAGGAGTAATATGGAGGAAGGCCTCACACACGACAATGAACGATGAGATTTGGAGGATGGACTCCGGAGCTAAGTCGTGAAATTCCATCCCGTAATAAAACATAAGCCCCCTCACGAAGGGATCAATCGGGAAGCCTAGCCCCCGGAGGAAGTGAGATGTGAACACCATGCTCTCACCGGGCTGGGGAGTGGGAATGACCTGCCCTTGAGTAGGCAGCCTATGCGAGATTTCGCCGGTCAGATACCTAGCATCTCTCAGCTTTCGCACGTCTTGTTCCGTAATGGAGGAAGGCATCCACCGGCCTTGAAGGTCGGAGCCGGACATCGTCGAAGGTCCGAAGCGCCTAAAGCTGGAGCTCTAGATGATGGAACTCAAGGCGAGGGGCGGATTCGATTGAGTTAAAAGGAGTCGAGCCTTGGTCTCTTTATAAAGAGGTTGAATACCAAGAGCCCTCCCCGTAACCGTTTGGGACTCACTTCGTGTTGGGTTACCCATGCTCGTATTGATGAGAATCCCAGAATAAGGGGACACGATCTCTGCTTTGACAGGACGTGCCAAGGAAACCGCCTCGCTAAACGCGCTGAGGTGGAACAGTAAAACGATTCGAATAAAGGCTTGGCCGTGGCGTGATGTCACGCTGCGGAATACGTCAGTAGATTAGATTTGTGCAGATATTATTCTCTCTACGGTGGCATGTGGAACTCATTTT
Source organism: Triticum aestivum (assembly GCF_018294505.1). Classification (NCBI taxonomy): domain Eukaryota; kingdom Viridiplantae; phylum Streptophyta; class Magnoliopsida; order Poales; family Poaceae; genus Triticum; species Triticum aestivum. Next base: position 510,913,703 of record NC_057804.1, read on the forward strand.
GCAGAGCCGGACACTATCCTCGTGTTCAACATCTTTTATGGAGTATTCGGAGGAGGAACCTGCCTTGCAATGTCGAAGACAATTTGCGTGTCGGACTCGTCGTCATTGAAGCCTAGTTCAGGGGCTACTGAGGGAGTCCTGGATTAGGGGGTGTCCGGATGGTCGGACTATGACCTTTGGCCGGACTCCCGGACTATGAATATATAAGATTGAAGACTTCGTCCCGAGTCCGGATAGGACTTTCCTTGGCGTGGAAGGCAAGCTTGGCGATATGATATGAAGATCTCCTCCCATTGTAACCGACTCTATGTAACCTAGCCCTCTCCGGTGTCTATATAAACCGGAGAGATTTAGTCCGTAGAATGAACAACAATCATACCATAGGCTAGCTTCTAGGGTTTAGCCTCTCTGATCTTGTGGTAGATCAACTATTGTACTACCCATATCAGCAATATTAATCAAGCAGGAGTAGGGTTTTACCTCAATCGAGAGGGCCCGAACCTGGGTAAAAACATCGCGTCCCTTGTCTCCTGTTACCATCTGCCTAGACGCACAGTTCGGGACCCCCTACCCGAGATCCGCCGGTTTTGACACTGACAGTGTGCATCCAACTTGCTTGCTCACGAAGACCTAGGGCATTTGAGGAAGCCCATCGTAGGAATATACAAGCCAAGTTCTATAATGAAAAATTCCTACTAGTATATGAAAGTGACAATATATGAGACCCTCTATACGAAAAACATGGTGCTACTTTGAACCACAATATATGAGACTCACTACATGAAGAACAAGGTGCTACTTTGAAGCACAAGTGTGGAAAAGGAGATAGTAGCATTACCCCTTCTTTTTATTTTCTTTTTCTTTTTTCCCTTTTTTCTTTTCCTTTTTTTTTCTTTCTTTTTTTGGCCTTTTTTGGCCTTTTTTTGGGGCAATGCTCTAATAATGATGATCATCACACTTTCATTGATTACAACATATGAATTACAACTCGAAACTTAGAACAAGATATGACTCTATATGAATGCCTCTGGCGGTGTACCGGGATGGTGCAATGAATCAAGAGTGACGTGTACGAAAATTATGCATGGTGGCTTTGCCACAAATACGATGTCAACTACATGATCATGCAATGGTAATATGACAAAAGTAATGTATGGCATGATGATGATAAATGGAACAGTGGAAAGTTGGATGGCAATATATCTCAGAATGGCTATGGAATGCCATAAATAGGTAGGTATGGTGGCTGTTTTGAGGAATATATAGGGAGGTTTATGTGTGATAGAGCATATCATATCACGGGGTTTGCATGCACCGGGCCACTTCATCCCACAATACCGCTGAAGCAAGATAAGACTAGTAGCAGCAAGAAAGTTGACAAATCTACGCCCACAACCAATTGTGTTCTACTCGTGCAAGAAGAACTACGCATAGACCTAGCTCATGATGCCACTGTTGGGTAACGTTGCAGAAAATAAAATTTTTCCTACTCGTTTCACCAAGATCATCTAGGAGTTCATCTAGCAACGAGTGAATAGATGCATCTACATACCTTGTAGATCGCGAGCGGAAGCGTTCAAAGAACGGGGATGATGTAGTCGAACACGACGTGATTCGAATCACCGGAGATCCTAGCACCGAACGGACGGCACCTCCGCGTTCAACACACGTATGGAACAGCCACGTCTCCTCCTTCTTGATCCAGCAAGGGAGGGAGGAGAGGTTGAGGGAGATGGCACCAGCAGCAGCACGACGGCGTGGTGTTGATGGAGCTGCAGTACTCCGGCAGAGCTTCGCTAAGCAATAAGGAGGTGGAGGAGGTGTTGGGGAGGGAGAAGGAGGCAACCAAAGGCCAAGGACTCAAGGTATGAAGTCCCTCCTCTCCCCCACTATATATAGGGGTGCCAAGGGGGGGGTGGCCGGCCCTAGGAGATCCAATCTCCTAGGGGGTGCGGCGGCCAAGGGGGGTTTCCCTCCCCCCCAAGGCACCTAGGAGGTGCCTTACCCTCCTAGGACTCTTTCCCCCTTAAACCCTAGGCGCATGGGCCTATGTGGGGCTGGTGCCCTTGGCCCAAGCAGGCCAAGGCGCACCCCCTACAGCCCATGTGGCCCCCGGGGATGGGTGGCCCCACCCGGTGGGCCCCCGGGACCCCTCCGGTGGTCCCGGTACAATACCGATAACCCCGAAACTTGTCCCGATGCCCGAAATAGGACTTCCCATATATAAATCTTTACCTCCGGACCATTCCGGAACTCCTCGTGACGTCCGGGATCTCATCCGGGACTCCGAACAACATTCGGGTTACTGCATATACATATCCCTACAACCCTAGCGTAACTGAACCTTAAGTGTGTAGACCCTACGGGTTCGGGAGACATGTAGACATGACCGAGATCGCTCTCCGGTCAATAACCAACAGCGGGATCTGGATACCCATGTTGGCTCCCACATGCTCCACGATGATCTCATCGGATGAACCACGATGTCGAGGATTTAATCAACCCCGTATGCAATTCCCTTTGTCAATCGATATGTTACTTGCCCGAGATTCGATCGTCGGTATCCCAATACCTCGTTCAATCTTGTTACCGGCAAGTCACTTTACTCGTACCGTAATGCATGATCCCGTGACCAAACACTTGGTCACTTTGAGCTCATTATGATGATGCATTACTGAGTGGGCCCAGTGATATCTCTCCGTCATACGGAGTGACAAATCCCAGTCTCGATCCATATAAAACAATAGATACTTTCGGAGATACCTGTAGTGCACCTTTATAGTCACCCAGTTACGTTGTGACGTTTGATACACCCAAAGCACTCCTACGGTATCCAGGAGTTATACGATCTCATGGTCGAAGGAAGAGATACTTTGACATTGCAAAAACTCTAGCAAACGAACTATACGATCTTGTGCTATGTTTAGGATTGGGTCTTGTCCATCACATCATTATCCTAATGATGTGATCCCGTTATCAATGACATCCAATGTCCATAGCCAGGAAACCATGACTATCTATTGATCAACGAGCTAGTCAACTAGAGGCTTACTAGGGACATGTTGGTGTCTGTTATTCACACATGTATTACGATTTCCGGATAACACAATTATAGCATGAATAAAGACAATTATCATGAACAAAGAAATATAATAATAATGCTTTTATTATTGCCTCTAGGGCATATTTCCAACAGTCTCCCACTTGCACTAGAGTCAATAATCTAGTTACATTGTGATGAATCGAACACCCATGGAATTCTGGTGTTGATCATGTTTTGCTCTTGGGAGAGGTTTAGTCAACGGATCTGCTACATTCAGGTCCGTATGTACTTTACAAATCTCTATGTCTCCATCTTGAACATTTTCACGGATGGAGTTGAAGCGACGCTTGATGTGCCTTGTCTTCTTGTGAAACCTGGGCTCCTTGGCAAGTGCAATAGCTCCAGTGTTGTCACAGAAGAGCTTGATCGGCCCCGACGCATTGGGTATGACTCCTAGGTCGGTGATGAACTCCTTCACCCATATTGCTTCATGTGCTGCCTCCGAGGCTGCCATGTACTCCGCTTCACATGTAGATCCCGCCACGACGCTCTGCTTGCAACTGCACCAGCTTACTGCCCCACCATTCAAAATATACACGTATCCGGTTTGTGACTTAGAGTCATCCAGATCTGTGTCGAAGCTAGCGTCGACGTAACCTTTTACGACGAGCTCTTCGTCACCTCCATAAACGAGAAACATTTCCTTAGTCCTTTTCAGGTACTTCAGGATATTCTTGACCGCTGTCCAGTGTTCCTTGCCGGGATTACTTTGGTACCTTCCTACCAAACTTACGGCAAGGTTTACATCAGGTCTGGTACACAGCATGGCATACATAATAGAACCTATGGCTGAGGCATAGGGGATGACACTCATCTCTTCTATCTCTGCTGCCGTGGTCGGACATTGAGCTGAGCTCAATTTCACACCTTGCAAAACAGGCAAGAACCCTTTCTTGGACTGATCCATTTTGAACTTCTTCAAAATCTTATCAAGATATGTGCTTTGTGAAAGACCTATGAGGCGTCTTGATCTATCCCTATAGATCTTGATGCCTAATATATAAGCAGCTTCTCCAAGGTCCTTCATTGAAAAACTCTTATTCAAGTAGGCCTTAATGCTGTCCAAAAGTTCTATATCATTTCCCATCAAAAGTATGTCATCTACATATAGTATGAGAAATGCTATAGAGCTCCCACTCACTTTCTTGTAAACACAGGCTTCTCCATAAGTCTGTGTAAACCCAAACGCTTTGATCATCTCATCAAAACGAATGTTCCAACTCCGAGATGCTTGCACCAGCCCATAAATCGAGCGTTGGAGCTTGCACACCTTGTCAGCATTTTTAGGATCGACAAAACCTTCCGGCTGCATCATATACAATTCTTCCTTAAGGAAACCATTAAGGAATGCCGTTTTGACGTCCATTTGCCAAATTTCATAATCATAAAATGCGGCAATTGCTAACATGATTCGGACGGACTTCAGCTTCGCTACCGGTGAGAAAGTCTCATCGTAGTCAACCCCTTGAACTTGTCGATAACCCTTAGCGACAAGCCGAGCTTTATAGATGGTCACATTACCATCCGCGTCTGTCTTCTTCTTAAAGATCCATTTATTTTCTATGGCTCGCCGTTCTACGGGCAAGTCAGTCAAAGTCCATACTTCGTTTTCATACATGGATCCTATCTCGGATTTCATGGCTTCTAGCCATTTGTCGGAATCCGGACCCGCCATCGCTTCTTCATAGTTCGAAGGTTCACCGTTGTCTAACAACATGATTTCCAAGACAGGGTTGCCGTACCACTCTGGTGCGGAACGTGTCCTCGTGGACCTTCGAATTTCAGTAGGAGCTTGATCAGAAGTATCTTGATCATTATCATTAACTTCCTCTCTAGTCGGTGCAGGCACCTCAGGAACATTTTCTTGAGTTGCGCCATTTTCCGGTTCAAGAGGTAATACTTCATCAAGCTCTACTTTCCTCCCACTTACTTCTTTCGAGAGAAACTCTTTCTCCAGAAAGGACCCATTCTTGGCAACAAAGATCTTGCCTTCGGATCTGAGGTAGAAGATATACCCAACAGTTTCTTTAGGGTATCCTATGAAGACGCATTTTTCCGATTTGGGTTCGAGCTTTTCAGGTTGAAGTTTCCTGACATAAGCATCGCATCCCCAAACTTTTAGAAATGACAGCTTAGGTTTCTTCCCAAACCATAATTCATACGGTGTCGTCTCAACGGATTTCGACGGGGCCCTATTTAAAGTGAATGCGGCAGTCTCTAAAGCATAGCCCCAAAAAGATAGTGGTAAATCGGCAAGAGACATCATAGATCGCACCATATCTAATAGAGTGCGATTACGACGTTCGGACACACCATTACGCTGAGGTGTTCCAGGCGGCGTGAGTTGTGAAACTATTCCACATTTTCTTAAGTGTGTACCAAACTCGTGACTCAAGTATTCTCCTCCACGATCTGATCGTAGAAACTTGATTTTCCTGTCACGTTGATTCTCAACTTCACTCTGAAATTCCTTGAACTTTTCAAAGGTCTCAGACTTGTGTTTCATTAAGTAGACATACCCATATCTACTCAAGTCATCAGTGAGGGTGAGAACATAACGATAGCCACCGCGAGCCTCAACACTCATTGGACCGCACACATCAGTATGTATGATTTCCAATAAGTTGGTTGCTCTCTCCATTGTTCCTGAGAATGGAGTCTTGGTCATTTTACCCATGAGGCATGGTTCGCACGTGTCAAATGATTCGTAATCAAGAGACTCTAAAAGTCCATCAGCATGGAGCTTCTTCATGCGTTTGACACCTATGTGACCGAGGCGGCAGTGCCACAAGTATGTGGGACTATCACTATCAATCTTACATCTTTTGGTACTTACACTATGAATATGTGTAGCATTACGCTCGAGATTCATAAAGAATAAACCATTCACCATCGGAGCATGACCATAAAACATATCTCTCATATAAATAGAACAACCATTATTCTCGGATTTAAATGAGTAGCCATCTCGAATTAAACGAGATCCTGATACAATGTTCATGCTCAAACTTGGCACAAAATAACAATTATTGAGGTTCAAAACTAATCCCGTAGGTAAATGTAGAGGTAGCGTGCCGACGGCGATCACATCGACCTTGGAACCATTCCCGACGCGCATCGTCACCTCGTCCTTCGCCAGTCTCCGTTTATTCCGCAGCTCCTGTTGTGTGTTACAAATATGAGCAACGGCACCGGTATCAAATACCCAGGAGTTACTACGATTACTGGTAAGGTACACATCAATTACATGTATATCAAATATACCTTTGGTTTTGCCGGCCTTCTTGTCCGCTAAGTATTTGGGGCAGTTCCGCTTCCAGTGACCACTTTCCTTGCAATAAAAACACTCAGTCTCGGGCTTGGGTCCATTCTTTGGCTTCTTCCCGGCAGCTTGCTTGCTGGGCGCGGCAACTACCTTGCCGTCCTTCTTGAAGTTCTTTTTACCCTTGCCCTTCTTGAACTTAGTGGTTTTATTGACCATCAACACTTGATGTTCCTTTCTGACTTCTACCTCTGCTGATTTCAGCATAGCAAATACTTCAGGAATGGTCTTTTCCATCCCCTGCATATTGAAGTTCATCACAAAGCTCTTGTAGCTCGGTGGAAGCGACTGGAGGATTCTGTCAATGACCGCATCATCCGGGAGATTAACTCCCAGCTGAGTCAAGCGGTTATGCAACCCAGACATAGTGAGTATGTGCTCACTGACAGAACTGTTTTCCTCCATCTTACAGCTGAAGAATTTGTCGGAGACTTCATATCTCTCGACCCGGGCATGAGCTTGGAAAACCATTTTCAGCTCTTCGAACATCTCATATGCTCCATGTCTCTCAAAACGCTTTTGGAGCCCCGGCTCTAGGCTGTAAAGCATGCCGCACTGAACGAGGGAGTAGTCATCGGAACGTGCCTGCCAAGCGTTCATAACGTCTTGTTCCGCAGGGAGAACAGGTGCATCACCTAGCGGTGCTTGTAGGACATAATCTTTCTTGGCAGCTATGAGGATGATCCTCAGGTTCCGGACCCAGTCCGTATAGTTGCTGCCATCGTCTTTCAGCTTGGTTTTCTCTAGGAACGCGTTGAAGTTGAGGACTACGTTGGCCATTTGATCTACAAGACATATTGTAAAAATTTAGACTAAGTTCATGATAATTAAGTTCATCTAATCAAATTATAATGAACTCCCACTCAGATTTGACATCCCTTTGGTCATCTAAGTGTTACACGATCCGAGTCGACTAGGCCGTGTCCGATCATCACGTGAGACGGACTAGTCATCGTCGGTGAACATTCTCATGTAGATCGTATCTTCCATACGACTCGTGTTCGACCTTTCGGTCTCCGTGTTCCGAGGCCATGTCTGTACATGCTAGGCTCGTCAAGTTAACCCTAAGTGTTTTCGCTGTGTAAAACTGTCTTACACCCGTTGTATGTGAACGTAAGAATCTATCACACCCGATCATCACGTGGTGCTTCGAAACGACGAACTGTAGCAACGGTGCACAGTTAGGGGAGAACACTTCTTGAAATTTTGTAAGGGATCATCTTATTTACTACCGTCGTTCTAAGTAAACAAGATGCATAAAACATAATAAACATCACATGCAATTATATAAAGTAGTGACATGATATGGCCAATATCATATAGCTCCTTTGATCTTCATCTTCGGGGCTCCATGATCATCTTGTCACCGGCATGACACCATGATCTCCATCATCATGATCTCCATCATCGTGTCTTCATGAAGTTGTCACGCCAACGACTACTTCTACTTCTATGACTAACGCGTTTAGTAATAAAGTAAAGTAGTTTACATGGCGTTCTTTAATGACACGCAGGTCATACAAAAAATAAAGACAACTCCTATGGCTCCTGCCGGTTGTCATACTCATCGACATGCAAGTCGTGATTCCTATTACAATAGCATGAACATCTCATACATGACATATAGATCATTCATCATTCATCACAACTTTGGCCATATCATATCACAAAGCACTTGCTGCAAAAACAAGTTAGACGTCCTCTAATTGTTGTTTGCAAGTTTTACGTGGCTGAAGTAGGGTTCTAGCAAGAACGTTTTCTTACCTACGTGAAACCACAACGTGATTTGTCAACTTCTATTTACCCTTCATAAGGACCCTTTTCATCGAATCCGCTTCAACTAAAGTAGGAGAGACAGACACCCGCCAGCCACCTTATGCAACTTGTGCATGTTAGTCGGTGGAACCGGTCTCACGTAAGCGTACGTGTAAGGTTGGTCCGGGCCGCTTCATCCCACAATACCGCTGAAGCAAGATAAGACTAGTAGCGGCAAGAAAGTTGACAAATCTACGCCCACAACCAATTGTGTTCTACTCGTGCAAGAAGAACTACGCATAGACCTAGCTCATGATGCCACTGTTGGGTAACGTTGCAGAAAATAAAATTTTCCTACTCGTTTCACCAAGATCATCTAGGAGTTCATCTAGCAACGAGTGAATAGATGCATCTACATACCTTGTAGATCGCGAGCGGAAGCGTTCAAAGAACGGGGATGATGTAGTCGAACACGACGTGATTCGAATCACCGGAGATCCTAGCACCGAACGGACGGCACCTCCGCGTTCAACACACGTACGGAACAGCCACGTCTCCTCCTTCTTGATCCAGCAAGGGAGGGAGGAGAGGTTGAGGGAGATGGCACCAGCAGCAGCACGACGGCGTGGTGTTGATGGAGCTGCAGTACTCCGGCAGAGCTTCGCTAAGCAATAAGGAGGTGGAGGAGGTGTTGGGGAGGGAGAAGGAGGCAACCAAAGGCCAAGGACTCAAGGTATGAAGTCCCTCCTCTCCCCCACTATATATAGGGGTGCCAAGGGGGGGTGGCCGGCCCTAGGAGATCCAATCTCCTAGGGGGTGCGGCGGCCAAGGGGGGTTTCCCTCCCCCCCAAGGCACCTAGGAGGTGCCTTACCCTCCTAGGACTCTTTCCCCCTTAAACCCTAGGCGCATGGGCCTATGTGGGGCTGGTGCCCTTGGCCCAAGCAGGCCAAGGCGCACCCCCTACAGCCCATGTGGCCCCCGGGGATGGGTGGCCCCACCCGGTGGGCCCCCGGGACCCCTCCGGTGGTCCCGGTACAATACCGATAACCCCGAAACTTGTCCCGATGCCCGAAACAGGACTTCCCATATATAAATCTTTACCTCCGGACCATTCCGGAACTCCTCGTGACGTCCGGGATCTCATCCGGGACTCCGAACAACATTCGGGTTACTGCATATACATATCCCTACAACCCTAGCGTAACTGAACCTTAAGTGTGTAGACCCTACGGGTTCGGGAGACATGTAGACATGACCGAGATCGCTCTCCGGTCAATAACCAACAGCGGGATCTGGATACCCATGTTGGCTCCCACACGCTCCACGATGATCTCATCGGATGAACCACGATGTCGAGGATTTAATCAACCCCGTATGCAATTCCCTTTGTCAATCGATATGTTACTTGCCCGAGATTCGATCGTCGGTATCCCAATACCTCGTTCAATCTTGTTACCGGCAAGTCACTTTACTCGTACCGTAATGCATGATCCCGTGACCAAACACTTGGTCACTTTGAGCTCATTATGATGATGCATTACTGAGTGGGCCCAGTGATATCTCTCCGTCATACGGAGTGACAAATCCCAGTCTCGATCCATATAAAACAATAGATACTTTCGGAGATACCTGTAGTGCACCTTTATAGTCACCCAGTTACGTTGTGACGTTTGATACACCCAAAGCACTCCTACGGTATCCAGGAGTTATACGATCTCATGGTCGAAGGAAGAGATACTTTGACATTGCAAAAACTCTAGCAAACGAACTATACGATCTTGTGCTATGTTTAGGATTGGGTCTTGTCCATCACATCATTATCCTAATGATGTGATCCCGTTATCAATGACATCCAATGTCCATAGCCAGGAAACCATGACTATCTATTGATCAACGATCTAGTCAACTAGAGGCTTACTAGGGACATGTTGGTGTCTGTTATTCACACATGTATTACGATTTCCGGATAACACAATTATAGCATGAATAAAGACAATTATCATGAACAAAGAAATATAATAATAATGCTTTTATTATTGCCTCTAGGGCATATTTCCAACAACGTGCATGCTCCTAGGGGGATAGATTGGTAGGAAAAGACCATCGCTCGTCCCTAACAGCCACTCATAAGGATGCACAAGCCAGGTACACTTCATACTTCAATTTTGTTACACAACTTTAACCATACGTGCATGCTACGGGACTTGCTAACTTCAACACAAGCATTCTTTAAATTCATAATCACCCAACTAGCATGACTTCAATATCACTACCTCCATATCTCAAAACAATTATCAAGTATCAAGTTGATCATAGCATCCAATTCACTTCCTATGATAGTTTTTATTATACCCAACTTGGATGCTCATCATTCTAGGACCAATTTATAACCATAGCAAATACCATGCTATTCTAAAAGACCCTCAAAATAATATAAGCGAAGCATGAGAGATCAAAATTTCTTCAAAATTAATCCACCGCCGTGGTCTAAAAGATATAAGTGAAGCACTAGAGAAAAACTATCTAGCTCAAAAGATATAAGTGAAGCACACAGAGTATTCTAATAAATTTCAACCGAGTAGGCTTCTCCCAAAAGGTGTGTTACAGCAAGGATAATTGTGGTAAACTAAAAAGCAAAGACTAATATAATACATGACGCTCCAAGCAAAACACATATCATGTGGCGAATAAAAATATAGCTCCAAGTAAAGTTACCAATGAACGAAGACGAAAGAGGGGATGCCTTCCGGGGGCATCCCCAAGCTTAGGATTTTTGATATTCTTGAATATCTTGGGGTGCCTTGGGCATCCCCAAGCTTAGGCTTTTGCCACCCTTTATTCCATATTCCATCAAATCTCTACTCAAAACTTGAAAACTTCACAACACAAAACTCAACAGGAAATCTCATAAGCTCCATCAGTGAAAGAAAACAAAACCCCCACATAAGGTACTATGATGAAATCATTCTTTATTTATATTGGTGTTAAACCTACTGTATTCCAAGTTCTCTATGGTTCATACCCTTACATACCAGCCATAGATGGATCAAAATAAGCAAAAACACACGAAAAACAGAATCTGTCAAAAACAGAACAGTCTGTAGCAATCTGTAACTAACGCAAATTTCTGGAACCTTAAAATTCCTACCAAAATAGGATGTCCTAAAAAATTTGTTTATTGAACAGAATCAATGCAGAATCTCGTTCCTATGATTTATTGAATTTTTTCTCGTGAGCGCAAATTTTCTGTTTTTCAGCAGAATCAAATCAACTATCATCATAGGTTATCCTATAGGTTCTACTTGGCACAAACACTAAATAAAACTTGAAAACACATCTAAACAGAAAGTAGATGAAAAATTTATTACTAAACAGGAATAAAAACAAAAAACACAAAGAAAATTGGGTTGCCTCCCAACTAGCGCTATCGTTTTTTAACGCCCCTAGCTAGGCATAAAAACGAAGATAGATCTAAGTAGTGCCATCTTTGGCACTCGGAAAGGAAAAAGAGGATCTCCTTTCTATGGCATTCATTCTTCTATTTAGGGTAAGAACATTTCCATTAATGGATGAAGTAAGATTAAGCACATTACAGAAATTTGCATCTAAGCTAGACTTCATCTCTTTGATAATTTCATTTTGATAAAATCACAAGAGAGTAGTTGATCCAACCTTGTCATTCATAGGGTGCCCAAATATGATTTTCATTTTTTCATAGGTATCTATAGCATCCCCTTCAAGAAAACCTTCTTCAAAAATAGAATCTAGAGCTTGTTTGAAAGAAGCGGGCAAGCCATCATAAAAACTTTTTAAGTAAACTTCAATTTGATATTGTGGCGCATAGCTAGCCCGAATCCTTAATAACCTATCCCAAGCATCTTTTAAAGACTCGTCAAACAAATAACGAAAAATTCCGGAGTCATCTTCATCACAATTATTTAAATTCTCATTGATAACCCCGGTAGGTCTCCCCATAGCATCATTATTTAGGAGATTAGAGAGGACAGAGGGGCTATCCAAGGCACTAAAACTAGGGAGAGATCCCTTAGTTCTTTTTGACTCAGCCATGTTAACAGGAAGGCAAACAGAAAAGAGAGAGAGAGAGCAAGATTGGGAAAGAGAGCGCAAATAAAATGGCAAGGGTGAAGTGGGGGAGAGGAAAACGAGAGGCAAATGGCAAATAATGTAAATGCGAGGGAGATGAGTAGCTGATGGGTACTTGGTATGTCTTAACTTGAGCGAAGACCTACCCGACAACGGCGCCAGAAATCCTTCTTGCTACGTCTTGAGCTTGCGTTGGTTTTCCTTGAAGAGGTAAGGGTGATGCAACACAGTAGCGTAAGTATTTCCCTCAGTTTTTGAGAACCAAGGTATCCATCCAGTAGGAGGCTCCTCACAAGTCCCACGAACCTACACAAACAAACAAAGAACTCGCAACCAACACGATAAAGGGGTTGTCAATCCCTTCACGGCCACTTGCGAAAGTGAGATCTGATAGAGGTAATATGATAAGATAAATATATTTTTGGTATTTTATAATATAGATGCAGAAAATAAAGATGCAAACAAAAGTAGATTGAAAGCTTATATGATAAAGGATAGACCCGGGGGCCATAGGTTTCACTAGAGGCTTCTCTCAAGATAGCATAAGTATTACGGTGGGTGAACAAATTACTGTCGAGCAATTGATAGAAAAGCGAATAATTATGAGATTATCTAGGCATGGTCATGTATATAGGCATCACGTCCGTGACAAGTAGACCGACTCCTGCCTGCATCTACTACTACTACTCCACATATTAACCGCTATCCAGCATGCATCTAGAGCATTAAGTTCATAAGAACAGAGTAACGCATTAAGAAAGATGACATGATGTAGAGGGATAAACTCAAGCAATTTGATATAAACCCAATATTTTTATCCTCGATGGCAACAATACAATACATGCCTTGCTGCCCCTGCTATCACTGGGAAAGGACACCGCAAGATTGAACCCAAAGCTAAGCACTTCTCCCATGGCAAGAAAGATCAATCTAGTAGGCCAAACCAAACCGATAATTGGAAGAGACTTGCAAAGATAACTCAATCAGACATAAAAGAATTCAGAGAAGATTCAAATATTATTCATAGATAAACTTGATCATAAACCCACAATTCATTGGATCTCGACAAACACGCCGCAAAAAGAGTTTACACCGAATAGATCTCCACAAGAGAGGGGGAGAACATTGTATTGAGATACAAAAAGAGAGAAGAAGCCATCTAGCTAATAAGTATGGACCCGAAGGTTTGTGGTAAACTACTCACAACTCATCAGAAGGGCTATGGTGTTGATGTAGAAGCCCTCCGTGGTGGATTCCCCCTCCGGCAGAATGCCGGCGATGGCTCCAAGATGGGATCTCACGGATATAGAAGGTTACGGTGGCGGAAATATTTCTTCGGTGGCTCCCCAGATGTTTTCGGGGTACGTAGGCTTATATAGGAGGAAGAAGTACGTCGGTGGCTACCCGAGGGGCCCACAAGACAGGGGGGCGCGCCCTGTAGGGGTGGGCGCGCCCCCCACCCTCGTGGCTGCCTCGGCTGCTTCTTGACTTGCACTCCAAGTCCTCTGGATAACGTCTGTTCCAAAAATCATGGTCCCGAAGGTTTCATTCCATTTGGACTCTGTTTGATATTCGTTTTCTTCGAAATACTAAGATAGGAAAAAAACAGCAATACGGGCTGGGCCTCCGGTTAGTAGGTTAGTCCCAAAAATGATATAATTGTGTAAAATAAAGCCCATAAACATCCAAAACAGGTAATATAATAGCATGGAACAATCTCTACTACCTAAAAGAACCATAAGGTTCAGTTTCCCGTCTTACGTTGGTCCTCCTTCGTCCGCCTTTCGTCGAGCATTCTGCTCCTCTTCGGCATACACATGGGCCAAGCCCAGCAAAACCGCGCCAGCCCACGTGTCCCTCTAGGCACGCTAGGTTTGGGTCGTCGCCAGCAACAGCCCATCCCTCACCTCCTCTGCCACACCTCGCCCTTCTCTGTTGGACCTCGTCGCCGCTGACCTTTGGTCCGCCATCACCGTCTGGACCCCTCCCCACACCCCTCCAGCATGCCGCCAGACTCCCTCCTCGCCCATGCGCGGTGGTCTCTGGAATCCCACGGCTTTGCTCGCCCCTGTCCTCGCCGGCTTCACAGCCTCAGGACAGGTAGACCCCAGCTCCGCCGCGTGCGGCAACAGGTCTTTCCTCTACCGCCTTGGGCCAAGGAGACCAGTTGTCTCCTCCTCTCGTGATGCACCAGCCTGATTGTTGGTTACTTGCACTATTTTTAATTCAATTTACTTTTTCAATGCAGATTATTTAAACTTTTATGAACTGGTAATTGACTAGAACCAGGGGCAAGCTGTGGATTTGTTTGCTTGAAGAATAGAGATTGCTTGGATTAAATGCGGGTGAAGATGTACTTGTTGTCTATATCTGAAATGAAAAACCTAATGAAGATCCTTTCGAGGTAAGGTTCTCTTTGACAGTTCGTTCTTTGATATCTTTTCCCATCTCCTTATATTCATTTCTTAGTTTTATTTTATGGGAAGGCGTCAAATGTGCCTCTTCTGGCACTGAATAGGGAGAGTGCCATGTTTCATCTTGTATATTAGTTAAAACCAGATGGACAATGAGTCTGAAATACAGAATAGTTTTTTTTTCATCGTTGTGAAATATATACATTTTTTGTATATATACATTTTTTCATGGCTGCCAAACACCCCGTCCAAATAAAGCACAATCAATATACGCATTGTATTGCCAGATGCAACCCCAAAAAACAATCGCCAGATGTGCAATTGAGGGCGGTGGAAATCTTGTACTGGGAAGGAGGAGATAATTTGATGAAGGAGAAAAGGAAGAAGAAAGGAATTAGAAAATAAATAAGAAAAATAAGAATAATATGTATAAATTTGACATGATTAGTGTTGGACCACTAGAATTTTATGCTCCTTGTCTGTTTAATTTTATGCTCCCGTTGCAACGCACGGGCAATTACCTAGTCAAAAAATATAGATACGTTGGAGACGTATCAATGACCCACAAGTGTAGGGGCTCTATTGTAGTCCTTTCGATAAGTAAGAGTGTCGAACCCAACGAGGAGTAGAAGGAAATGACAAGCGGTTTTCAATAAGGTTTTCTCTGCAAGCACTGAAATTATCGGTAACAGATAGTTTTGTGATAAAGTAATTCGTAACGGGTAACAAGTAACAAGAGTAAATAAGATGCAACAAGATGGCCCAATCCTTTTTGTACCAAGGACAAGCCTGGACAAGTTCTTATATAGAGAAAAGTGCTCCCGAGGACACATGGGAATTATCTTCAAGCTAGTTTTCATCACGCTCATATGATTCATGTCCTTTACATTGACAATTTGATAGGTAGGTGGACCAGTGCTTGGCTACTGCCCTTTCTTGGACAAGCATCCCACTTATGATTAACCCCTATTGCAAGCTTCTGCAACTACAAAAGAAGTATTAAGGTAAACCTAACCATAGCATGAAACATATGGATCCAAATCAGCCCCTTACGAAGCAACTCATAAACTAGGGTTTAAGCTTCTATCACTCTAGCAACCCATCATCTACTTATTACTTCCCAATGCTTTCCTCTAGGCCCAAACAATGGTGAAGCGGCACGTAGTCGATGTTCAAATAACACCACTAGAGGAAAGACAACATACATCTCATCAAAATATTGAATGAATACCAAATTCACATGACTACTTATCGCAAGACTTCACCCATGTCCTCAAGAACAAACGTAACTACTCACAAATCATATTCATGTTCATAATCATAGGGGTATTAATATGCATCAAGGATCTGAACATATGATCTTCCACTAAATAAACCAACTAGCATCAACTACAAGGAGTAATCAACACTACTAGCAACCCACAGGTACCAATCTGAGGTTTTGGGATAAATATTGGATACAAGAGATGAACTAGGGTTTGAGAGGAGATGGCACTGGTGAAGATGTTGATGGAGATTGACCCCCTCCCGATGAGAGGATCAATGGTGATGATTTCCCCCTCCCGAAGGGATGTTTCCCCGGCAGAACGGCTCCACCGGAGCCCTAGATTGGTTCTGGCAAGGTTCCGCCTCATGGCGGTGCTATCTCGTCCCGAAAGCTTGCTTCTGATTTTTTTCCAGGGTAAAAGACTTCATATAGCAGAAGATGGGCACCAGAGGCCTGCCAGGTGGCCCACGAGGCAGGGGGCGCGCCCAGGGGGGTGGGGCACACCCCCCACCCTCGTGGATGGTGGCTGGCCCCCCTCTGGTATTTTCTTCGCTTAGTATTTTTTATTAATTCCAAAAATAACTTCCATGGAGTTTCAGGACTTTTGGAGTTGTGCAGAATAGGTCTATAATACTTGCTCCTTCTCCAGCCTAGAATTCAAGCTGCCGGCATTCTCCCTCTTCATGTAAACCTTGTAAAATAAGAGAGAATAAGCATAAGTATTGTGACATAACATGTAATAATAGCCCATAATTCAATAAATATCGATATAAAAGCATGATGCAAAATCAACGTATCAACTGCCTCAAGCTTAGACCTCACTTGTCCTCAAGCGGAAGCCAATAACGAAAAATATTTCCACATGTTTAGAGATAGAGGTGTCGATAAAATAAAATACGGACATGAGGGCATCATGATCATTCTTATAACAGCAACAAATATATATTGTCATATGATTTATTATGCTCAAGTCATAATCTATCCACAATGTCAAGTATGAATCAGAAACTTCATTGAGGACTAACAAACTATGCTTTGGGTCACTGAAGTAATTGCAATTTATCATAACATCGGAAAGAGTCAATATAAGAGCTTTTTAGCAAGTCCACATACTCAACTATCATTTAATCTTTCACAGCTACTAACACTCACGCAATACTTATGGGTATGGAGTTTTAATCGGACACAGAGAAAGATAGGGGCTTATAGTGTTGCCTCCCAACCTTTTACCTCAAGGGTAATGTCAACAATAATAGTTCATGCTAACATACATCCAATTGGATATATATATCAGGATCTTTCGAACAAAGGTGCTTGCCAAAGGGTAAAATATAAAAAGGAAAGGTGAAGATCACCATGACTCTTGCATAAGGTATAAGACAAAAGTAAAAGATAGGCCCTTCGCAGAGGGAAGCAGAGGTTGTCATGTGCTTTTATGGTTGGATGCACTAAATCTTAATGCAAAAGAACATCACTTTATATTGCCACTTGTGATATGGACCTTTATTATGCAGTCTGTCGCTTTTAATGCTTCCATATCACAAGATCGTATAAAGCTTATTTTCTCCACACTAATAAGTCATACATATTTAGAGAGCAATTTTTATTGCATACAACAATGACAACTTACTTCAAGGATCTTACTCAATCCATAGGTAGATATGGTGGACACTCATGGAAAAACTGGGTTTAAGGATATTTGGAAGCACAAGTAGTATCTCTACTTGGTGCAAAGAATTTGGCTAGCATGAGAGGGAAAGGCAAGTTCAACATGTTGGATGATCCATGACAATATACTTTATTTCGTATATAAGAAAACATAACCCATTACGTTGTCTTCCTTGTCCAACATAAACTCTTTAGCATGTCATATTTTAATGAGTGCTCACAATCATAAAAGATGTCCAAGATAGTATATTTATATGTGAAAACCTCTCTTTCTTTATTACTTCCTTTTAATTGCAATGATGACCAAAACTATGTTTTCCAACTCTCAACAACTTTGATTCATCATACTCTTTATATGTTAAGTCATTACTCTCCATAAGGTCAGTATGATCTCTTTATTTCTTTTTATTCTTTCTTTTATTCCCTCAAGATCATAGCAAGATAGCAAAGCCCTTGACTCAACACTAATCTTTATTATATATAGCTCACTGACTCGATTACATACAGGAATCATAAAGCAAAACTCAAAACTAGATTATACTTAAACTTTATTCTACTAGATCAAGATATTATGAAAAGGAACGAACTAAGAAAAACGGTAAAGATAGGAGTATGATGGTGATACGATACCGGGGCACCTCCCCCAAGCTTGGCGGTTGCCAAGGGGAGTGCCCATACCCATTTGCTCAGTCCCCCTTTGCTGGTGAAGAAGGTGGTGGTGATTATGGATAGTCGCACATCGAGCATAAGAGCTCCTCCAGTTTGCGAATAATTCCCTTGAGTGCGGTGATATGCTCCTTCAACAAAATATTTTCACGTGTGAGATACTTGTTTTGTATGCGAGCTAACTCAATCATCTTGAAACCTTCAATCTCAGTTGGGGTAAGAAGGTTGTGATGAGGTTGAAGGATGTCTTCTTCTTCTGCCGCCGGAGCTTGATCCTCCATGACCTTCTTGATCCTATCATCCTTGTTGATCTCCCCAGGTTCTTCTCTCTTCAGCTCTATCTTAATTAGCCAAGCATTGTTGCCTTCATTGTTGGAGGAGGGTGATGACATGATGCCTGGCCTTGACAACTCTGACAGAAAACAACTCAAAACAAAAACAGAGGATATTCGCGTGATACAGCGGTCAAAACCTTCAGGAGATTATATAATGAATTTTTACCGACCAAAAGAAGTATCATGCAATAAAACGGAGTCCGGAGAGCACACGAGGTGCCCACGAGGCAGGGGGGGCTCCCAGGGGGGTAGGGCGCTGCCTCCACCCTCATGGACGCCTCGTGTCCTTCCCGGACTACTTCTTATTTTCCTATTTTCTTAAATATTCCAGAAAGGAGAAAAATTGCTATTAGTACTGTTTTGGAGTCGGTTTACTTACCGTACCACATACCTATTCCTTTTCGGAGTCCGAAACGTTCTGGAAAGTGTCCCTTATGTATTCCTCTGGGGTTACGGTTTCAATCACATTGGTTTCAACAATTATGGGATTACCTGAGATATAATGTTTGATCCTTTGACCGTTCACCACCTTCGGACTTGTGCCTTCGAAGTTGTTGATTTTAGTGGCACCAGAACGATAGACCTCCTCGATAACGTAAGGGCCTTCCCATTTAGAGAGAAGTTTTCCTACAAAAAAATCTTAAACGAGAGTTATATAGCAAACCATAATCACCTATATTAAACTCACGCTTTTGTATCCTTTTGTCATGCCAACTTTTAAATTTTTCTTTAAATAGTTTGGCATTCTCATAGGCTTGAGTTCTCCATTCATCAAGTGAACTTATGTCAAATAACGTCTTCTCTCCGGCAAGATTGAAATCATAATTGAGCTCTTTAATGGCCCAATATGCCTTATGTTCTAGTTCGAGAGGTAAGTGACATGCTTTTCCATAAACCATTTTATATGGAGATATATCCATAGGATTTTTATATGCAGTTCTATAAGCCCATAATGCATCATCAAGTTTCTTGGACCAATTCTTTCTAGATCTATTAACAGTCTTTTGCAAAATTAATTTGAGCTCTCTATTACTCAGTTCTACTTGGCCACTAGACTGTGGGTGATATGGGGATGCAGTTCTATGATTAACATCATACTTAGCAAGCATTTTACGAAAAGCACCATGAATAAAATGTGAACCACCATCAGTCATTAGGTATCTAGGGACTCCAAACCTCGGAAAAATAACTTCTTTAAGCATCTTAATAGAGGTGTTATGACCAATACTACTAGTTAGAATAGCCTCTACCCACTTAGTAACGTAATCAACAGCAACTAAAATATGTGTATACCCATTAGAGGAAGGAAACGGTCCCATATAATCAAAGCCCGTAACATCAAATGGTTCAATAACAAGAGAATAATTCATAGGCATTTCTTGACGTCTACTAATATTACTAATTCTTTGACATTCATCGCAAGACAGGACAAACTTACGGGCATCTTTGAAGAGAGTAGGCCAATAAAAACTAGATTGCAATACCTTATGCGCAGTTCTATCTCCAGCGTGGTGTCCTCCATAAGCCTCGGAGTGACACTTGCGTAGGATCTATTCCTGTTCATGCTCAGGTACACAACGTCTAATAACACCACCTACTCCTTCTTTATAAAGGTGTGGGTCATCCCAGAAGTATTTTCTTAAATCATAGAAAAACTTTTTATTTTGCTGGTATGTGAAACTAGGTGGTATAAATTTAGCAACAATATAATTAGCATAATCAGCATACCATGGAGCAGTACGAGAATCATTTATGATAGCTAATTTTTCATCAGGGAAGCTATCATCAATAGGTAGTGGGTCATCAAGAACATTCTCTAACCTAGACAAGTTGTCTGCAACGGGGTTCTGAGCTCCCTTTCTATCAATAATATGCAAATCAAATTCTTGTAGCAAGAGAACCCATCTAATAAGTCTAGGTTTAACATCTTTCTTTTTCATAAGATATTTAATGGCAGCATGATCAGTGTGAACAGTTACTTTAGAATCAACAATATAAGGTCTGAACTTATCAGAAGAAAATACAACCGCTAAAAATTCTTTTTCATTAGTAGCATAATTTCTCTGGGCACTATCTAGAGTTTTACTAGCATATTGAATAACATTTAGTTTCTTATCAACTCTTTGTCCTAGAACATCACCTATGGCATAATCACTAGCATCACATAATTTCAAAGGGTAAATTCCAATCAGGTGGCTGAACAATAGGTAAAGAAATCAAAGCTTTCTTAAGTATTTCAAATGCTTCTACACAATCATCATCAAAGACAAAAGGCATATCTTTTTGCAAGAGATTAGTCAGAGGCCTACAGATTTTAGAGAAGTCCTTAATGAACCTCCTATAGAAACCGACATGACCAAGGAAACTTCTTATACCTTTAATGTCCTTGGGACACGACATCTTTTCAATAGCATCAACTTTAGCTTTATCAACTTCAATACCTCTTTTAGAAATTTTATGCCCCAAGACAATGCCTTCATTAACCATAAAGTGGCACTTTTCCCAATTCAAGACAAGACTAGTTCCTTCACATCTCTGCAAAACACGATCAAGGTTGCTCAAGCAATCATCAAATGAATATCCATAAACAGAGAAATCATCCATGAAAACCTCAACAATCTTTTCACAAAAGTCAGAGAATATAGCCATCATGCATCTTTGAAAGGTAGCAAGTGCATTACATAAACCAAAAGGCATACATCTATAAGCAAAGGTACCGAAAGGGCAAATAAAAGTGGTATTTTCTTGATCCTCTTTTGACACAGGTATTTGAGAAAAACCAGAATAACCATCTAGAAAGAAAAAAATGTGTATGTTTGGATAATCTTTCTAGCATTTGATCAATAAAAGGTAAAAGGGTAATGATCCTATTTAGTAGCTTTATTTAATTTGCGGAAATCAATTACCATCCTATAACCTGTAACAATTCTTTGTGGGATCAATTCATCTTTATTATTAGGAACAACAGTAATACCTCCCTTCTTAGGGACACAATGTGCAGGACTTACCCACTGACTATCAGCAACGGGATAAATTATACCAGCCTCCATAAGCTTTAGTATTTATTTTCTTACCACTTCTTTCATCTTAGGATTTAACCGTCGTTGGTGATCAACAACCAGTTTAGCGTCTTTCTCCAATTTTATCTTGTGTTGGCATAGAGTGGGACTAATGCCCTTAAGGTCATCAAGAGTATATCCAATAGAGGCACGGTGCTTCTTCAGAGTTTTCAATAATTTCTCCTTTTCCTGCTCTGAAAGGTTAGCACTAATAATAACAGGATATATCTTCTTCTCATCATGATAAGCATATTTGAGAGTATCAAGTAGTGGTTTAAGCTCGAACACGGGATCATCCTTGGGTGGTGGAGGATCCCCTAGAATTTCAACATGCAAGTTGTGTTTCAAAACAGGTCCCTGTTTAAAGAATACTTCATCTATCCCCTTCTTTCATTCATAAACATATCATTTTCATGGTCTAGCAAATATTGTTCTAAAGGATCATTAGGAGGCACGACAATAGAAGCAAGACCAATAATTTCATCCTTACTAGGCAATTCTTAATCATGGGGTTATCTACGAAATTTAGCAAAATTAAATTCATGAGACATATCCCTCAAACCAATAGTAAAAATATCCTTTTGCAATCTATCCTAGCATTAACAGTATTCAAGAAGGGTCTACCAAATATGATGGGACAAAAGCTATCTTGTGGGGAACCAAGAACAAGAAAATCAGCAGGATATTTAACTTTCCCACACAAAACATCAACATCTCTAACAATCCCAACTGGTGAAATAGTTTCTCTATTTGCAAGCTTAATTATAACATCAATTTCTTCTATCTCAGCAGGTGCAATATCATGCATAATTTCTTTGTATAAGGAATGAGGTATTGCACTTGCACTAGCACCCATATCAGATAAGCCATGATAACAATGATCTCCTATTTTAAAAGAAATAATAGGCATGCCTACAACAGGTCTATGTTTATTTTTAGTATTGGGTCTAGCAATTCTAGCAGCTTCATCACAGAAGTAAATAACATGCCTGAGGGAGTCCCGGATTAGGGGGTGTCCGGATAGCCGGACTACCATCATCGGCCGAACTATCATCGGCCGGACTATCATCATTGACCGGACTCCAAGACTATGAAGATGCAAGATTGAAGACTTCGTCCCGTGTCCGGATGGGACTTTCCTTGGCATGGAAGGCAAGCTTGGCGATACGGATACGTAGATCTCCTACCATTGTAACCGACTCTATGTAACCCTAGCCCTCTCCGGTGTCTATATAAACCGGATGGCTCTAGTCCGTAGGACACAACAACAACAACCATTACAATCATACCATAGGCTAGCTTCTAGGGTTTAGCCTCCTTGATCTCGTGGTAGATCCACTCTTGTAAACATCCACAATATCAATATCAATCAAGCAGGACGTAGGGTTTTACCTCCATCAAGAGGGCCCGAACCTGGGTAAAACATCGTGTCCCTTGTCTCCTGTTACCATCCGCCTAGATACACAGTTCGGGACCCCCTACCCGAGATCCGCCGGTTTTGACACCGACATTGGTGCTTTCATTGAGAGTTCCTCTTTGTCGTCACCGATAGGCTTGATGGCCTCCTCAATCGACAACGACGCAGTCCTGGGTGAGACTTTTCTCCCCGGACAGATCTTCGTATTCGGCGGCTTCGCACTGCGGGCCAACTCACTTGGCCATCTGGAGCAGATCGAAAGCTACACCCTGGCCGTCAGGTCAGGTTTGGAAGCCTAAACTTCACGGCCGATATCCGCGGGGACTTGATCTTCGATGGATCTGAGCCACAGCCGAGCGTGCCATGCTGCCACGACGGGCACGACCTAACTCTGCCGCCGGACAGCACCTTGGAGGCCGCACACGAATCCGCTTTGACCCATAATCCGGAGCCGATCGCACGGATCGAGGACGGATGGCTGGACACCGCCTCGGGAGCTGCAACTTCTATGGCGATGGAGCCGAACACTTACCTTGTCCCGCATAAAGCCCATGACTCTGAGGTGCCGGACCCCCTGCCGGACTCCGAACCTCCTACGCCCCTGCCAGTCGAATCTGATTGGGCGCCGATCATGGAATTCACCGCTACGGACACCTTTCAGCACTCACCCTTCGGCGATATCTTAAATTCGCTGAAGCATCTCTCGCTATCCGGAGAGCCCTGGGCGAACTACGGCGAGGATGGTCGGGACGCAGACAATGAAGAAATTCAGAGCCCACCCACCACCCACTTCGTAGCCACCATCGATGATCTAACCGACGTGCTAAACTACGACTCCGAAGACATCAACGGTATGGACGACGATGCCGGAGACGATCAAGAACCAACACCTACAGGGCACTGGAAGGCCACCTCGTCACATGACATATATATGGTGGACACCCCAAAGGGAAGCGATAACAAGGAACAACGGGACGCGGCAGAGGATAATCCCGCCGATAAACAACCAAAATGGTGACGTAGACGCCGCCCTAAGTCCCGCCTCGATCAAAGCAGCATTCCTAATGACCCAGCGATAGAGCAGGGCAAACCAGCGGACGACGAACATACAACCAAGCAACCATCCGAACAGGACGAACCGGATAATCAACCCCTTACCGGAGCAATCAACAGTCCGGACACACCACCGGAGCATAAGAACCTTCACAAAAGACTCGTCGCCACTGCAAGAAGTTTGAAGAAGGAAAAACGGAAGCTCAAAACAGCGGAAGACATACTCAGAATGAAGTGGAGCAAAGTACTCAAGACCGCAGACAAATATGGCAATGGCCATCAAACAAAGAGCTACCCGAAGCGCAAGTTGCTGCCAGAATTCGAAGGAAGCCATAGAGCCCTCACAGTCAAAAAATAAAGAGGCCGCCTGGCCGGATAGACGGCCAGATGACAGGCCAAAAGCGACAAGCGGCGCCGCACACAAGCCGACTTATGATCCTGGGAAAACGGACGGCCCAACTAGGTCCATCTACGGGCCAAAAAAGAGGGCCCCAGGAAGTAACACAACACGACAAGTGTTCGAAGACAGCGGCACACCCAAATACAGGGGCGCCGCACACCCGCTATGTTTTACCGATGAGGTGCTGGATCATGAATTTCCAGCAGGGTTCAAACCCATAAACATAGAGGCATACGACGGCACAACAGACCCCGGAGTCTGGATAGAAGATTACATACTACACATACACATGGCTAGAGGAGATGATCTCCACGCCATAAAATACCTACCCCTCAAGCTCAAAGGGCCAGCTCGGCATTGGCTCAAAAGCCTCCCAGAAAACACTGTTGGAAGTTGGGAAGAGCTTGAGGACGCGTTTAGAGCAAATTTGTCAAGGGACTTATGTCCGCCCTCCGGATGCAGACGATCTGAGTCATATAACCCAACAGCCCGGAGAGTCAGCGCGCAAATTCTGGAACAGGTTCCTTACCAAAAAGAACCAAATAGTCGACTGTCCGGACGCGGAAGCCTTAGCAGCTTTTAAACACAACGTCCGAGACGAATGGCTCGCCAGACACCTCGGCCAAGAGAAGCCAAGAACAATGGCCGCGCTAACAAGCCTCATGACGCGCTTTTGCGCAGGAGAAGACAGCTGGCTAGCAAGATGCAGCACCAGCGACCCGAGTACATCCGAGATCAGAGATGGAAACGGAAAATCACGGCGCAGGAAAGATCAGCGCCGGAATAAAGAAAAAAGCCCAAAGGGCACGGCGGTCAACGCCGGATTCAAAAGCTCGCGGCCAAACAATAAAACACTGCCTCTTAAGGACAACAGCAACGAGCTATCAAATTTAAACAAAATTTTAGATCGGATATGTCAAATCCACAGTACCTCCGGAAGGCCTGCAAACCATACCAACCGAAATTGTTGGGTTTTTAAACAGTCCGGCAGACTCAACGCCGGACACAAGGGGCTCGATGCGCCAAGCGAGGACGATGACGAACCCCACCAGTGGAGCACCGGAAGTTAAAAGGCTTTCCCACAAGAAGTCCAAATAGTAAACTCACTTCATGTGATAGTACGGAAAACCAACACGGCACTCGCTAAGACAAGTGTCGCACAGTCCACCCCAGCGGAACACCGAGATTGGATGTCAAAACCAATCACTTTCGACCATCTGGATTAGTCCAGAAGTATCCGAACGCAGGATAGACTGCCCTGATATTGGATCCCATAATAGACGGACTGCAATTCACGCAGGTTTTGATGGACGGCGGTAGTGACTTAAACCTGCTATATCCAGACACAATCCGCAAGTTGGGATAGACCCTACTACAATTCGGCATAGCCGCACTTCCTTCAAAGGAGTGGCGCCATGCCCTTACGCCAGGTGCACAGGCTCATTATTACTAGAAGTTGTGTTCGGGTCACCTGACAACTTCCGATGAGAAAAGCTAACCTTTCATGTCGCCCCATTTAAAAGTAGCTATCAAGCATCACTGGGACGGGAAGCTTTCGTCCGCTTCAATGCAATACCACATCACGCGTCTCTTACGCTTAAAATGCCCGGTCCACGTGGCATGATTTCATTAAAAGGTCGCCCGAGACCCCGGACACGGCTGGACGAGTCCGGAATAAATAAGCTAGGGGCTACCTAGCCGCACACCCCTTCACAAGGGTTTGTACATATAAAGCCATAATGAGCTAGCATAGGCTCAGCTTTATTAATATATATTTCAATTTTTTATGCACTTTCTCGCACGATTTCTTTTCAAACTAAGTTCCTCTCTTTTTACAGATGAACATCATGCACACCCGTCCAGGATACGGCACAACGGAGACACAGGCGCAGACGTGCAGTAGGGACCCGTTGCAAGGACTCTTTTCAGACTAAGACCCTACGTAAACCTTTCTTACTGTCTCTTGTTGCTATAATCCCCTGGTTTCTCATTATAACCAGAGTGGAGACTGGCGTTTTGGCATCGGCCGCGCCAGAAGAACTTGCCCGTACCTGGACACAAGGGGCTTAGGGCATTGTTTTGCCCGCTATTGTAAAGACCGAACACCTTCGGGAGTGTTCGGCGTCTCGAGTTAGGCCTTATATGCATCAGCTCCAATCATGTCTTTGGTCAAATGTTGGGTTTGCCCGGCTCCTGTGTTTTGCTGCCTTACGTTCCGTATCATCGGCTAACGCGGCACCAGGAGAACTACTGCGATTGTGCCCCAGTTCGGCTGGGCGAGCACCTCAGTAGAGAAAGCCGAAAACTGACTGTCATGATACAGCGAGAGACTGGTCAACCACTCGATCGACCATGGGAATGTTTAGAATTCCTCCGCTTTGATGAAGGGCCGTTTCCCGGTCAGGCACATACGCGCCCCAAATTCAGAGAGCGCGGTGCCCCTAGGGGCTATGTCGTAGCCCCACCCTCGAACTCCATGGCTAAGTGAAAGTGATAAAGCATTATAGTCTGGTTGCCTCGTTTGCTATGCTACCACCTCCTTTACAGGACCGAGATGTCGGGTTAAGTGTGAAAACGCGCTATTTTTTGCGAACACCCCCGCACCTTGTGTGTGGGGGCTGAAGCCGACGACTGCCATCTTTCAGGTTATACACACGTATACATGAACGGCCGCATAGGAGATATTCTATTACTTGAACGCACAAGTATAAAAGGCGCTTACATCATAAATATTGTTTTATATCATAAAAACGTTCATTCGAACGTAACATTTTTTGAGCACTGCGACTCTATTACACGAGCACCACGCAACACTTCGCCAAAATAGTGCTCGACGGGTAACCGGCTATCGTCCGAACCCGGGGTCGCAACAGCGGTGCCATCCATCTCTGTCCAATGTGTCTTTACACGGGCGAGTGCCATCCGCGCAACCTCTATGCAGGCCGACCGCTTCATTGCCTTCATATGCGGCACCGCCCCAAGAAATTGCTGTAATAAGCCAAAGTAACTCTTCGGCTCGGGCCTATCCGGCCATACATGGGTCACAATATCCATCATAGCAAGCCCGGACAACCTATTTAGCTCAGCCCACTCGGCCAAATGGTCGGTCAGCGGAAGTGAACACTCCGGACTATGGAATTGAGACCAAAACAACTCTTCCGTCTTGTGATCCTTCTGGCTTTGAAAATGCACAACGACATCCGCCGCACTCGCTGCTAAGTCCATATAAGGGTCCTCTGGACCCCACAGTTGGCCCAGCTGAGCATACTTTGGATCCGTAAACCTTCGGCACAGCAGAAAAGGCTTGCCAGCTACAATATCTCCGGCCTGGCGCAGCTCTTCCTTTATAGCCCGCATTGCAGAGCGGGCATCCTTGGCTTCGGCGGTAGCCTTCCCCAGGTCTTCTTGCCCCGCTAGGTGCTCCTTCCCAAGAGCCTCACTACGGTCGGTAGCATCTTTTAACTTCATGGCCATTTCGGCCATCTCTTCCCTTCTCCGGCAGTGTGCGGCCCTTTCGGCCGCTAACTCCTCGGCCGCCCCCGAGGCCTCTGCATTACTCCTTCTGGCCTGCTCCTTGGCTTGAACAAGTTCGGTCCGAAGGCTCTCCATAGCAGCGGTACTATCTGCATTTCACACACATGTTGTAAGGAGCTAGCTTCGGCTCCCTTACCAAGTGACCGCACAGAAACACTTACCTTGCAACTCATCAAGTCGCCTGTTGACCAGCGTGATGTCCGCATCCGCAACAGCGAGTTGCCACTTTAGTTCAGCAACTCCATCAGTCCGGCTGGCCCCCGGACGACCCGCCACCTGCATCGGCACGCTGTCGATTTTGACAACCTACCGAGTTTCAGAGGCTACTATCTATACAGGGCGCATTCTATATGCAAAACTGTTAAAGGGTGTGTCATTTTTACGTACCTCAAACCCCGCCAGCAAACTCCTGACGGCATTATGCAACCCGCCTTCGGCGGACAAAATCCTTTCAATCACCATGCTCATCAATGCGTGGTGATCTTTTGAGATAGACGCCTTCTCAAGCAGATCCTTCAGCCGTACACCAGTTGGCGCCGAACTATCCGGCTTTGCCAAACCCAGGGGCTCCCTCCGTGATGACACTTCAGGCTCGTCCGCCCTATCCGACGGCGCCCCGGACGGAGGCGTCTCACTCTCCATCATCTCCGGACGAAGGTCCCCCGAAGACGAGCTCATTTGCGAAGGACAGAGATCCGAACTACAAGGTAAAAACTTTAATTATCCTCAGAAGCACAAATAGGGATGTCCCTTATTATGAAACTCCTTTCTTTCTACTTACGGCTTGTTGGAGGGCTGATTCTTTAAGGGAGATTGTGCGGCCGGGGCCTCCTCGGACGAAGGACCCTCTGGCGAAGATTTCTTCCCCCGTTTAGGGGCTTTTGCCCCCGGGTCCTCGGAGGCAGTCCTCTTCTCCCCTTGGAGGGAGGGATTCTCGATCCCCCCTCTTTCAAGAGCCTCCTTAGGCGAGGCAGTAGCTTTCCTGCTTTCCCCTTCGTCTTCCTCTGGAGGCACAACCTCAAGCATCCGGACCAGCACGGAATCCGGCGCGGTCTCGGGGGGGGGGGGGGCAGACACCGTATCAATTTTGCTTCCGCTATCCACTCCTGTGTAGAAGGAAGTTGGTCATAAGGCGAATCATCGAAAGGCAAACAAATGGTATGTCCGGACTTGGGACTACTTACTTGAGTATCCGGGCGATTGCAGCTTAGGCCAGCATCCTTGGTCAATTCCGGACGCGCCTCTTGCGATCCGAAGAATAATTTGTACATCTCCAGGGGTGTCATGCCCATGAAGTGTTGAAGAATCCGTGGGCCCTCCGGATTGAACTCCCACAGCCGGAGAGGGCGGCGTTTGTAGGGCGGGAGACACCTAATCAGCATAACCTGCATTACCACCACCATATCAACCTCCCTCGTTTGGAGATCTCGAATCCGGCCCTGCAGTAGGGGCACGTCCTTTGACGGCCCCCAGTTGAGCCCTTGGGTGACCCACGACATCAACCATCGTGGAGGTCCCGGGCGGAATAAGGGCGGCGGCTTTTGTCTGCGGCCCCTCGGAACGGTAATATAGAACCACTCTTGCTGCCATGGGCCGAGCTCCTCTTGGAAGGAGCCAGCGGGCCACGGGGCATCGGCCCTCCTACTTATGGCCACCCCCGCCGCACTCCGCTTGACGCCCCCCGATCATCTTCGGCGCCACATTGAAGGTCTTCAGCCACAGGCCAAAATGAGGGGTGACGCGGAGGAAGGCTTCGCAGACGACAATAAATGTGGAAATATGGAGGATCGACTCCGGAGCCAAATCATGGAATTCCAACCCATAGTAAAACATGAGCCCTCTCACAAAAGGATCCATCGGGAAGCCTAAACCCCGACGGAGGTGGGATACAAAAACGACGTACTCGCCAGGCTCGGGGGTGGGGATGGCCTGCCCTTCGGCAGGCAACCTGTGCGAAATCTCATAAGCCAGGTACTTGGCCTCCCGCAGCGTTAGCACGTCCTCCTCCGTGACGGAGGAGGGCATCCACCGGCCCTGGAGGTCGGAACCGGACATCGTTGAAGGTCCGAAGCGCTCGAATCTGGAGCTCTAGGTGCTGGAACTTGGAGCGGGGAGAGGATTCGATGGAGGATTGAAGAAAAGAAACGAGCCTTGGTCCCGTTATAAAGAGGGAGAATACCAAGAGCCGTCTCCGTGACCGTTTGGGACTCGCCTTCGATAGAGGGGGCGTGGCGACGGGCGCGGTTGGGTTACCCACGTCCGTATTGATGAGAATCCCGGATTAAGGGGGAACACGATCTCTGCTTCGACAAGACGTGCCAAGGAAACCGCTTCGCTAAATGCGCTGAGGTGGTAGAGTAAAAAACGATTCAAGTAATGGCTTGGTAGTGGCATGACGTCATGCCGCAAAAAACGTCAGCAGATTGAACTTGTGTATATATTATTCTCTCTACGGTGGAATGTGGAATTTATTTTGCAGAGCCGGACACTATCCTGGTGTTCACAATCTTCTATCATTCAGAGGAGGAACCCGCCTTGCAATGCCAAGCAATATACGCGCCGGACTTATCGTCATTGAAGCCTGGTTCAGGGGCTACTGAGGGAGTCCCGGATTAGGGGGTGTCCGGATAGCCGGACTACCATCATCAGCCGAACTATCATCGGCCGGACTATCATCATCGACCGGACTCCAAGACTATGAAGATACAAGATTGAAGACTTCGTCCCGTGTCCGGATGGGACTTTCCTTGGCGTGGAAGGCAAGCTTGGCGATACGGATACGTAGATCTCCTACCATTGTAACCGACTCTATGTAACCCTAGCCCTCTCCGGTGTCTATATAAACCGGATGGCTCTAGTCCGTAGGACACAACAACAACAACCATTACAATCATACCATAGGCTAGCTTCTAGGGTTTAGCCTCCTTGATCTCGTGGTAGATCCACTCTTGTAAACATCCACAATATCAATATCAATCAAGCAGGACGTAGGGTTTTACCTCCATCAAGAGGGCCCAAACCTGGGTAAAACATCGTGTCCCTTGTCTCCTGTTACCATCCGCCCAGACGCACAGTTCGGGACCCCCTACCCGAGATCCGCCGGTTTTGACACCGACAATGCCCATCAATATTATCAGCCAATAGATCTTTAACCATAGCAATACTAGGTTGAACTTTAATTTGCTCAGGTAGTGTAGGTGTTCTAGTATTACTCTTACGAACCATAGTTGCAGCTTTAGCATGATCCTTTATCCTAACAGGGAAAGGTGGTTTCTCAATATAGGTAGTAGGAACAATAGGATCATTATAAGTGATAGTATTTTCTTCAACTTTAATATGTGCAACTACTTTTAATTCAATGGGAGGATTATATTTAAACCACTTATGCTTAGGGAGGTCAACATGAGTAGCAAATGATTCACAGAAAGATGCTACTATATCAGAGTCAAGTCCATATTTAGTGCTAAATTCACGAAAAGCATCAGTATCCATAAAAGATTTAACACAATCAAACTTAGGTGTTATACCTGACTCCTTACCTTCGTCGAGATCCCAATCTTCAGAGTTGCATTTAATTCTTTCCAATAAATCCCATCTGAATTCAATAGTCTTCATCATAAAAGATCCAGTACAAGAAGTATCGAGCATGGAGCCATTATTGAGAGAAAGCCGAGCATAAATTTTCTGAATAATAATTTCTCTTGAGAGCTCATGATTGGGGCATGAATAGAACATTGATTTAAGCCTCCCCCAAGCTTGAGAGATGCTTTCTTCTTCGTGAGGCCAAAAATTATATATATAATTACGATCACGATGAACTAGATGCATAGGATAAAACTTCTGATGAAATTCCAATTTCAATCGCTTGTAGTTCCATGATCCCAATCATCACATAGCCTAAACCATGTCAATGCCTTTCCCTTCAAAGATAAAGGGAAGACCTTCTTCTTGATAACATCCTCGGGCATACCAGCAAGCTTAAATAATCCACAAACTTCATCCACATAGATTAGGTGCAAATTGGGATGTAATGTTCCATCTCCTATAAAAGGATTAGCTAGCAGTTTCTCTAGCATACCCGAAGGAATTACAAAGTAAACATTTTTAGTAGGTTCAGTAGGTTGAGGAGCAACTCTTCGCTCTACTAGTCGGGGAGAAGATACCCCGAACAAGCCCCTCAAAGGATTACTTTCCATAGTAACAAGTGACAGTAAATTTCAGGACACTTTATAAATTTTTCCTTGCCAAGTTCCACTTACCAAAGGCGCTTAACTCCCCGGCAATGGCACCAGAAAAGAGTCTTGGTGAGCCACAAGTGTAGGGGATCTATCATAGTCCTTTTTATAAGTAAGAGTGTCGAACCCAACGAGGAGCAGAAGGAAATGACAAGCGGTTTTCAGTAAGGTTTTCTCTGCAAGCACTAAAATTGTCGGTAACAGATAGTTTTGTGATAAAGTAATTCATAACGTGTAACAAGTAACAAGGGTAAATAAGGTGCACCAAGATGGCCCAATCCTTTTTGTAGCAAAGTACAAGCCTGGACAAGTTCTTATATAGAGAAAAGCACTCCGGAGGACACATGGGAATGATCATCAAGCTATTTTTCATCACACTCATATGATTCATGTTCGTTATATTGATAATTTGATATGTGGGTGGACCGGTGCTTGGGTACTGCCCTTTCTTGGACAAGCATCCCACTTATGATTAACCCCTATTGCAAGCATCCGCAACTATAAAAGAAGTATAAAGGTAAACCTAACCATAGCATGAAATATATGGATCCAAATCAGCCCCTTACGAAGTAACTCATAAACTAGGGTTTAAGCTTCTATCAGTCTAGCAACCCATCATCTACTTATTACTTCCTAGTGCCTTCCTCTAGGACCAAACAATGGTGAAGTGTCATGTAATCGAAGTTCACATAACATCACTAGAGGAAAGACAACATACATCTCATCAAAATATTGAACGAATACCAAATTCACATGACTACTGATAGCAAGACTTCTCCCATGTCCTCAGGGACAAACATAACTACTCACAAATCATATTCATGTTCATAATTAGAGGGGTATTAATATGCATTAAGGATCTGAACATATGATCTTCCATCGAATAAACCAACTAGCATCAACTACAAGGAGTAATAAACACTACTAGCAACCCACATGTACCAATCTGAGATTTTGGGACAAATATTGGATACAAGAGATGAACTAGGGTTTGAGAGGAGATGGTGCTGGTGAAGATGTTGATGGAGATTGAGCCCCTCCTGACGAGAGGATCGATGGTGATGATTTCCCCCTCCTGGAGGGATGTTTCCTCGACAGAACAGCTCCACCGGAGCCCTAGATTGGTTCTGCCAAGGTTCCGCCTCATGGCGGCGGTGCCTCATCCCGAAAGCTTGCTTCTGATTTTTTCCAGGGTAAAAGACTTCATATAGCAGAAGATGGGCACCGGAAGCCTGCTAGGTGGCCCACGAGGAAGGGGGCGTGCCCCCCACCCTCGTGGACGGTGGGTGGCCCCCCTCTAGTATTTTCTTCGCCCAGTATTTTTTATTAATTCCAAAAATACCTTCTGTGGAGATTCAGGACTTTTTGAGTTGTGCAGAATAGGTCTCTATTATTTGCTTCTTTTCGAGCCCAAAATTCCAGCTGTCGGCATTCTGCTTCTTCATGTAAACCTTGTGAAAAAAGAGAGAACAGACATAAGTATTGTGACATACCGTGTAATAACAACCCATAATGCAATAATTATTGATATAAAAGCATGATGCAAAATGGACGTATCACAAAGCTACCGACCCTCCATGATGGATACTACTCGGGTGGTCCTTTCAATCGAAGGTGATCGGGCAAGCCGACCATGGGTTGAATTTTGGG
The DNA here is from genome assembly GCF_018294505.1 of Triticum aestivum. Taxonomy (NCBI): domain Eukaryota; kingdom Viridiplantae; phylum Streptophyta; class Magnoliopsida; order Poales; family Poaceae; genus Triticum; species Triticum aestivum. The sequence continues at coordinate 510,947,686 of NC_057804.1, forward strand.
GCGACCGGCTCTACGGCGTAGACGTCCCTTAATGTGCGCTTGTGCTCTCGTTTGGGGATGTGGATGGCATAGATCGTATTCACTGTTTTGACTTGGGGGGGGGGGTTGCTTTTGTCCCCCTGTGTTCGGTGGGCGAGGCACTTCAGCGTCGTCCTCACTAGGCGGCCTTTTCCCCTTTTGCTCGGCGTTGAGCTTGCAGGCCTGTTTGAAGACCCAATTGTTTCTGTTGGTATGATTGGCGAGTTTATCGGGTGTGCCATGAATCTAGCAAGGCCGATTGAGTATTTTGTCCAAATTGGATGGACCATCTTTGTTTCCTTTGAATGGCTTCTTCCACTGACTGGGTTTGGAGCCACTGAATCTGGCATTTATAGTCGTGTCTTCGGTATTGTTTTGACGGTTGTGCTTGTCGCTCCATGGCTTGCTGTTGCCGTCCCTGGCTTCGGAGGTGCCCGGGTCGCTGGTACTATTGCTTCTACGATCTAGCCAGCTATCTTCTCCCATGCAAAAGTAGGTCATCAGTGCAGTGAGGGCTGCCATGGACTTCGGCTTCTCTTGGTCGAGGTGTCGCGCGAGCACTTGTCTCAGACGCTGTGTTTGAAGGCCGCGAGGGCTTCGGCGTCCGGACAATCCACAATCTGGTTCTTTTTAATTAAGAACCTGGTCCAGAGTTTCCGGGATGACTCGCCGGGTTGCTGGATTATGTGACTAAGGTCATCAGCATCTAGGGGCCAAACATAGGTTCCTTGGAAGTTGTCTCTGAAGGCATCCTCCAAGTCTTCCCAGATTCCGATAGAGTTTTTCGGGTGGCATGTAAGTCGTCACCGTGGGCCCTGTGAATGTGGAGAGGAAAGTCTTTAATCCATACTGCAGGATCTATTGTGTCATCATATGATTCAATGTTCACGAGTTTAAACCCTTCTGGGAACTGCTGCTCCATTACCTCATCGTTGAAGCATAGAGGGTGTGCGGCTCCTCTGTATCGGGCAACGTCACGACGCATTTCGGATGGAGTCCGTATGCGGCTTCCGGCCCGTGTGAGGTTGTGTTTATCGCGCCATGCCTGATGGCCGTCTTCTCGCGCTGGTGCACGTCCTCGTGAATCATGAATTGATCTGGTATGACCGGTTCTATTGTCCAGGTCCTGTCGCTGGTCGTGCTTGTGTCTTGCGGCCGTTGTTTCTCTATCTCTAGGGCGAGGTGGCGCAGGTTGGTGTTCAGCTTGGTTTGCCGCTCTATCCCAACCACGAGGTAGCCGGTCAGGTTCGTCAGTTGCGTTATGCATTGTTGGTATAGGCTCTGGGACCTCATCATCGAATTGCGAGAGCAACCTGCACTTTTGGTAACTCTTAGTTGGGCGCTCGAGGCCGTATTCCTCGGCTTCCAGGACATTAGTCCATCTGTCATTGAGTAGATGCTGATCGGCTTGAAGTTGCTGCCGCTTCTTTTTTAGGCTTCTTGTTGTGTCTATTAGCCGGCGCTTAAATCGCTCTTATTTGGGGGGGTCCTCTGGTACGATGAAGTCTTCCCAGGCTCTCATCCTCTTCGGAGGTCGGTAAGTAGTTACTATCCTCTGAGCCCTCATTCCCGATAGGATCATCGAGGTTGACTTGCCCCTCTTCCCAATCATCTTGTCCGGATGTTGGTTCGACAGGGGCGCCATGGTCTTCGGTGTTATCCGAGGTATCATTATCTCTGGTGCCGGTAATGTTGTCTTTTTCGCGATGCGATTTTTGATCGGCGCTGCTGGCGTTGGTGCTTAGTTGGTGCTTCAGCAGGTTCATCCTCTAGATTCATCCCATTATCGCTGTCATCTTCTTTCGATGTGTCCACCATGTATACGTCATATGAGAGAGTGGCCGTCCAGCGTCCGGTAAACGGTGGGTTCTGGCTTTGCTCCTCTTCGGCATCGTCGCCCATACCGTAGATATCTTCGGAGGCGTTATCTACCATGTCGGTTAAGTCATCGACAGTGGCTATAAAGTGGGTGGTGGGTGGGACGTAATATTCCCCGCCCTCAGGCCCTAGTGTGGGCTGGGTGTACTTTGGCAGTGATCCTTCTATTATGGCAAGGGATCACATTAAGTCCAGGGCCTCATTTAAGGTGAGGTTTGGACATGGAAGCGAGAGCCCGTGGAGCAGGGCGGGACATGGGTTCCTCAGCCGAGCTCACATAGCACGGACCTTGAGATTTCAGATCTGATGTTCGGGGATGAGTCTGGCTTTGGGTTTATAAGAGGAGCCTGATATGACTCCGGTCCTGCCGATGAAATGATCCCCTCTGTATCTTCGGTGCTGAGCTCTATGGTTTCGGAGTGTCCGGAGGGTTCTAAACTCCCGTCCTCGGACTCGGCGAGGTGTTCCGGATCGAAGGCCGGGGCTGCGGTTGAGGCTACGAACCCTTGGAAGATCGAGTCTCCTCGGATATCAGGGACGTAGTTTAGGTTTCCAAAACTGATCTGATGACCAGGGGCATAGCTATCGATCTGCTCCGGATGGCCAATCGAATTGGCATGCAGTGTGAAGCCGTCGAATACGAAGATTTGGCTGGGGATAAAAGTCTCCCTCGGGGCAGTGTTGATGTGGATGGTTGACGAAGCCATCGAGCCTTCTGGTGACAACATAGTGGAAATCTCAATGAAAGCACCAACGTCGGTGTCAAACCGGCAGATCTCGGGTAGGGGGTCTAGAACTGTGCATCTAAGGTTCGAAGGTAACAAGGAGGCAGGGGACACGATGTTTACCTAGGTTCGGGCCCTCTTAATGGAGGCAATACCATACTTCCTGCTTGATTGACTTTGATGAGTATAGGGGTTACAAGAGTTGATCTACCTCGAGATCGTAATGGCTAAACCTTAGATGTCTAGCCTATATGATTGTCTTTAGCCCTATGGACTAAACCCTCCGGTTTACATAGACACCGGAGGGATCTAGGGTTGTATAGAGTCGGTTACAGAGAAAGGAAGGTACATGATCCGAACGCCAAGCTTTCCATCCACGCAAAGGATAGTCCCATCTGGACACGGGGAAAGTTCTTCTATCTCGTATCTTCATGACCCATTAGTCCGACCCATATCACATAGCCCGGACGGCCGAGGACCCCTTAGTACAGGACTCCCTCAGTGTTCACCAAGACCCTCATTGATGGCGGAGCAGGGCTCAATGTTCTCTCTGTCCAGACGTTCAATAGGCTCCAAGTGCCATACCACCAGCTTCAGCCTACTAACCCTTCTCAGGAGTGACCGACGGCTCCACGCATCCGATAGGCAAAGTCCGGCTCCCTGTCACCTTCCGCAAGCACGACAACTACCACACTGAGCTCATCGATTTCGACGTCGCTGATATTCGTCTGCCATACAACGCCATCCTCAGGTACCCAGCACTGGCCAAATTCATGGCGGCGACGCACCACGGCTACAACATCCTCAAGATGCCAGGGAGCGGCGACATCATCTTGGTCGCCTGCGAGGAAAAGGGCGTGGTGTGCTCTCTCGAGCGCGCCTACCAAGCTACGGCGGTCGAAAACCCTGAAGATGAGGGTGATGTCCTCCCTCCCGAGGTCGCCCCCAAGATGAAGAAGCTGCAGCTGGGCCAGGGATCTCACGAGGAGGCATCGCCCGACAGTACCGTGTTGAGCCTCGTGTCCCTGGACGTGGCACCCTCACGTATCGCATAGGAAGGCGTGCCCCGCGCCCCTCTCAGGCTGGGCTCGGGGGCTCTCCTCTGGGGGGCCTCAGATCTAGCCAGCATCACGACGGAGGTGCTCGAGCACCATGTGAAGGCATGCTTCAGCGCACGCTTCCAAGGAGAAGGCACAAGGCGTGGGGCGCCAGGCGTTCAGGAATTCATCAGTAAGGCGGTTAAGGAGATTCAAGAGGCAAGGGCTCTACAGGACGATCGCCGCCCACCGTCGGGCGCGACTCCTTGCCCTGGAGAGGGTATGGGGTTCCGGGTCTGCATCGACATCCCAGGGCTCAAGAGGGCCGCATCTCGGCAGCTTTTCCGGCTGTCCCGTGTCGGCCAATGCGAGGGTCCCCCTCACAGCTACATTCGCATGCCCTTCGGCCTGCCGAGCATGGATGTTCCATTTCAGCATCGTATGCAGGACGTCCTAGCAGCTCGGGAGGCTAGGCACCAGGCGATGCTGGCGGAGATGGAGATGGATCCTCAGGAGCCCACCAGGCCCCCAGAGCTTCCCAAGGCTCGGGGCCAAGGCGGCTCATGAATAACAACTTTAGCAGTGCACATCTTCTTCTACCCCGTCATCTCTTCAGCAACGCTGCCAGGTGACATCTTTTAGTTCGTTCAGTTGGGGGCACCCCTTGGGCTGCATTATACCCAAGTCACGTGGGTCCGTCCCTGCGACATGTATTCCTTTGTCGCCAAGACCGGCGCTTCATTGCCAAGAACGTCTTGCGCCCTTGCGAGCCCACCCATGATCGCCTCATGATTAAGGACTGGCACGGCGTTTGTGCTCGGGTCCATCCCTGCAGCGCCGCTAAACCCAAGAGGCTGAGCTCTGGCTCACGGGCCAGCTCCCGTGTATGTCACCTCCCTTGGCCCTTGGTGCCTTGTTCTCATATGAGCTAATTGCAGGCGGATGAGTGAGGGTGCGTGACCTGGTGCCTCACCACTGCGGGATCCATGCGCCGGTTGTTTTTCTTTAGGACCTTTGCATGAGACGACTTGGCATGGCGTATGCGCTCAGGTCTGTCCCTGCAGCGTTGATAAACCCAATGGCTGAGCTCTGTCGTGCGAGCCGGCCCCGTTCAAGTCACCTCCTAGGGTCGTTTGTGTCTGGCCTTCTCATGGAATAACCTCAGGAAACTCATTCGGCGTAGGTTGCCTAACCATCTTGTAGGACTAACACAGGTGTTCCCGATCAAATTCAGGCGCAACCTGCCTTGAGGTAGGGCATCGTGAGTCCCGCGCTGGCTCATGAGTGCCAATGCACACCTCCTCTAGCCCTGTCGTGCAAGCCACGTGTCAGGGCGGGGCTGTACACACCCTGAGGGATCTCCTCAGAGGGAGCCCCCTCCCACGCAGCAGCGGAAGCACCATTGTAATGCCCCGAATTCAATGCGCCAGGTCTGCCAGTTATTCACCGTCATTGCCATGTCATTTGCTTGCGTGTTGCATTTTATCATGTAATCATGTGCATTGCATTGCATACGTGTTCGTCTCATGCATCAAAGCTTTTTCCCCGTTGTCTGTTTTGCAATCCGGCGCTCCTATGTCCTCCGGCATTCCCCTTTTCATCTCCAGTTGTGAGTGGGTGTTAAACTTTCTCGGAATGGACCGTGGCTTGCCAAGTGGCCTTGGTATACCACCGGTAGACCGCCTGTCAAGTTTCGTGCCATTTGGATGTCGTTTGGTACTCCAACGGTTAACCGCGTAGCCCGAAACCCCCCTTCTCTTTGCAGCCCAACACCCCTTCCAAAGTGGCCCAAAACCCATCTAACTCCTCTCCATGCTCTCGGTCATTTGATCACGATCGTGTGGGTGAAAACCGCTCCTCATTTGGACTCTCCTAGCTCCCTCTACCTATAAAAACGCCTCTCCCCCTCCATTTTCGGGTCTAAACCCTAAAATTTCCCCTCGCCGCCGCCGGATGCGTCCGCCCGGGCCGGACATGTCCGCCCCGCTCGCCCCGCCAGCCGCCACCTGTCCCTCCCCGTCCCGCGCGCCGCCGCAGCCCGCCAGGCCCGCCGCGGGCCCGCGCGAGCCCGCGCGAGCGCCGCCGTCTGCCTCACGCCCGCGCGCCGTCCGTCGCCGCCTGGGCGCCTCGTCCGCCGCCGCCCTGCTGCGGGGCTCCGCCGCCCGCTCCTCGCGGCCGCCGCCTCCGTCGCCCCGGCGCGCCTCGGCCGCCGCGCCCGTGCGCTGCCTCACCGGAGCCGCTCCAGCCCCGACTGCCCCTTCGCCCCTCCGTGCGAAGCTCCAGGGAGAGGAGCTCCCGAGCTCGCGGCCACCCTCCTCGCCGGCGACCTGCACGCCTCCGCGCCCCGGCCGGATCCGGCGCCCCCTCGCCGGCGCAGCCCCGTCCCCGGCCTTCTTCCTCGTCTTCGGTGAACCTCGGTTCCCGCGGCCGGATCTAGATCTGAGGTTGACTTCCCCTTCGTTTTTTTTGCCTGTCCCAGATCTGTGTAATTTTCATGCCATGTTCGACCTGCTGTAACTCTGCTTCCGTAGCTTCGTTTCATGCGTGTAATATGTCAAATTGTTCATCTCAATGAGTACATCATTTCATTCCATTGCATCATATTCATTTGAGCTCATCTTGATGCCTGAATCATTGTTGCAAGAGTGCTTCATAATGTTTTCTGCTGTCTGTTAACAGAACTAGCTATTTTGTCATTTTTTCCATGATTGATGTGTGCATCCTATGAGGTTGATGTCTACATGTGTTTTGATCTATGCCATGTCTTCTTTATAGAGGTGCTTACCATGTATTTTTGTGATCAATGTGGTGACTAGCACAAGCATGCAAACTAGGCATCGTGATGTTGCTGATTTCAGTCCCTGTTCTGCTGTTATTTTGATGCCATGTAAATTTGATGCTACAGAGAGATCCATGCATATTTTGAGATACTTCAGTAAGGGTGTTTTGAACATATGGTTGTTCTCTATCCATTCATGCCCTTGTTTGCAATTATGGAGTAGTCTAGCATGTCATTTTCATGCTCTACGTTTGCTTCAAAATGATTCCTGGCAGATTGTTTACTTGTTATTCAATTTTGCCAAGGTTCTTGTAGTTGATCCTTGCATGCTATGAACTTGTTCTTGCCTTGGTTTGTTCCATAAACATGTCTTCTTGATGATTCTATGCTTATCTTGTCATGCAATGACTTGTGATGAGTGAATCAAGCTTGTTAAGTAGGGTACTTGCTGTTACTGTTTTGCTAGGCTGAATCTGTTATTTCGTGATGCTATGTAAACGTGTTGCTACTAATCATTCTATGCATAATCTGGAGATGTTCACTAAATATCTTTTGTTCTACATGTCATGCTCTATCCATCCATGCACCTGGTTGCATTTATAGCTTGCTGTAGCTTGTTCATATCTTGCTCCAAAGTTGCTTAATTATGTTGTTGTCAGCCTGTTAACATTAAGTTCAGTTGTTGCCATGTGTTTTGCTAGTGATCCATGCACCCTATGAACTTGCTCTTGCCATGCTTAGCTTCACAAATATGCCTTCTTACTGTTGGTTGCCTTTCCATGCCATGTATTGCTCTGTGGTGAGTTGCACAAGCTCACCAACATGCCTTCATAATTCTGTTTCTGCCATGTTTGAATCTGTAATATAACTTGCCATGTTTACATGGGTGCCATCATACTTTCTGATCCTTTTTGGCTTATGGTCAGTAAGGGACTTTTGATCTATGCAATTAGTAGGTTCATGCCATGCCTTTGTTTGCCATGATAAGTTCCTGTAACATGTTGTTTGATAGCTCTAAACATTGCAACCTGATGTTATTTTCTGCAAAGTCTGAATTGTTATTACTTGCAATCTTGCCATGTGTGTTTGAGCATGTTCTAGTGATTTCTGGAGATAGCTCAGTGTTCATGTTTTGTAATGCTTTACCTGTACATCATGGCCATGTCTTTTGTTTTCATGTTGAGATGTTGTAGTATGTTGTTTTGATGCTTGCAAAATGCCTAGTTGCTGTTTTGGACAGTTTGTCCTTTAAACTTGTATAGTGTGCATGTGTTGAACCGTTGCTCCGTTTTGAGTATGCTCTATATGAAACTTGTTTGATTTTGCATGTAGCTTCATATTATCATGTTTCATCCTTGTTTTGAGGTGTTTGCTTGATGTTTGTATGCATTTTGCATCAATGGCATGTTTAACTTGTTTTGCTCATATCTTCTAGGCCGTAGCTCCGAACTAAATGAACTCTATATGTAACTTGACTAGAATCTTGTGTTGATCATCTTGGTGCATCTTAACTTGCTGTTTAACAACTTGAACATAAGGTTTATTCAGATCTGGACCAATTTCGAAATATGCATACGAGGACTTACCGGAATTCTTATATGTTGTTCCCGGCCTCATTTAAACTTGCCTTGATGTGTTGCTCTTGTTTGCATCATCTCTTGCCATGAGTAGCTTCATGTAGCCTTGTCATGCATCATGCTTGTTTGTGCATCATGTCATGTTCATGTGTGGTGTGTTTACCATGTTGTGTGCTTCTTCTTGTTAGTTCCTGTTTCGTTGCGATCGTGAGGATTCATTCGTCTACGCTTGGTTCGGCTTCACCGTTCGTCTTCTTCATGGACTCGTTCTTCTTCCTTGCGGGATTTCAAGCAAGATGACCGCTACCCTGGATCTCACTACTATCATTGCTATGCTAGTTGCTTCGTTCTATCGCTATGCTGCGCTACCTATCACCTGTTTATCAAGCCTCCTATATTGCCATGAACCTCTAACCTTTGACACCTTTCCTATGCAAACGATTGTTTGGCTATGTTACCGCCTTGCTCAGCCCTCTTATAGCATTGCTAGTTGCAGGTGAAGTTGAAGATTGCTCCATGGTGTACAGGATTTTGGTTGGGATATCACAATATCTCTTATATTATTAATGCATCTATATACTTGGTAAAGGGTGGAAGACTCAGCCTTTTGCCTGGTGTTTTGTTCCACTCTTGCTGCCCTAGTTTCCATCATACCGGTGTTATGTTCCCAGATTTTGCGTTCCTTACGCGGTCGGGTGATTTATGGGACCCCCTTGACAGTTCGCTTTGAATAAAACTCCTCCAGCAAGGCCCAACCTTGGTTTTACCATTTGCCTCACCACCACCTATACCTTTCCCTTGGGTCAGCCAACCCGAGGGTCATCTTTATTTTAGCCCCCCCCCCGGGCCAATGCTTGTCTAAGTGTTGGTCCGAACCGAGTAGACTGCGGGGCCCCCTCCGGGAAACTCAAGGTCTGGTTTTACTCGTAGGATGTCTCATCCGGTGTTGCCCTAAGAACGCGATATGTGCAGCTCCTATCGGGATTGTTGGCGCATCGGGCGGCTTTGCTAGTCTTGTTTTACCATTGTCGAAATGTCTTGTAAACCGGGATTCCGAGTCTGATCGGGTCTTCCTGGGAGAAGGTATATCCTTCGTTGATCGCGAGAGCTTATCATGGGCTAAGTTGGGACACCCCTGCAGGGTATAATCTTTCAAAAGCCGTGCCTGCGGTTATAGGCAGATGGGAATTTGTTAATGTCCAGTTGTAGATAACTTGACACCAGATCCAAATTAAAATGCATCAACCGTGTGTGTAGCCGTGATGGTCTCTTTTCGGCGGAGTCCAGGAAGTGAACACGGTTTCTGGGTTATGTTTGACGTAAGTAGGAGTTCAGGATCACTTCTTGATCATTGCTAGTTGACGACCGTTCCGTTTGCTCTCTTCTCGCTCTTATTTGCGTATGTTAGCCACCATATCATGCTTAGTCACTGCTGCAGCCTCACCACTTTACCCCTTCCTTTCCCTTTAAGCTTTGCTATTCTTGATACCCATGGTAATGGGATTGCTGAGTCCTCGTGGCTCACAGATTACTACAACAACAGTTGCAGGTATAGGTTATGCGATGGTCATGACGCGAGAGCGATGCTTGCTTGTTTTGAGTTCTTCTTCTGCTTCTTCGATCAGGGGATAGGTTCCAAGTCGGCAGCCTGGGCTAGCAGGGTGGATGTCGTTTGAGTTTCTGTTTGTGTTTCATCCGTAGTCGGATGATGCTCTTTTGTATTGTGATGTTGTATTCGTGTGGCATTGCATGCCTTATGTATGTATCCACATGTATTATGTAATGTTGATGTAATGATATCCACCTTGCAAAAGCGTTTCAATATGCGGGTCTATCCTTGGTGGGACCTTCGAGTTCCTTTTGGATAGGGTCGCATATTGGGCGTGACAAGTTGGTATCAGAGCCTCGACCGACCCTAGGAGCCCCCTTGATTGATCGTGTAGTTTGGCCGATGTTGAGTCTAGAATAAACTGTTTTCAGAGTCTAGTTATATCGGAGAGTAGGAATTCTTTTTACTCCTCATCCCCTTCGTCGCTCTGGTAAGGAATCTTGACGTAGGTGTTTTGAATTATTCCTCTTCCCCTTCAAATTTTCTTTAGGATCACGCAGTTGGTTTTCCAATCATTGGTTCTCATCTCTTTTCATCCGGTGCATTTCTCGTCAAGTTGACTCGAGCCTCTTCATCATTGAGTTCAATCCTCAGTTGTTTTCTTTTCCCACCCGCCCTCCCTTTTTCATCTCGGAACCAGAGTCCGTAATCGAGTATCCATCCTACTCGTGCGAAGTTTTTGCTCTCTCTCCTCAATGATTTCAACCGGTGTTTTCTCTTCAAGATATTCGTCATTTTCCCCTTCCAAGTTGATTTTGTTTTCCCGCCCTCCAACCCTTTTTCTTCCCGGAGTCTGTCTCTCTCTCGACCATCTATCTCATTCGTGCGGAATCTCTTCATTTTTTCGTTAATTGTTTCAATAGGTGAATACTCGTCTCGTTCGTCATTCTTCATCCCTTTTCTTTTTCCGGTGGATTCAATTCAAGTTTTTCGGGTGATCGCATTCTTTCCCTTCGATCAAGTATTTTCCCTGCTTGTTCGCCTCTCGCCAGTTTATCATTCCGAAGTGTTCAAGTCATCTCAGGAGATTCGTTTGTGTTCGAATTAATTCGAGGTTGTCAACTCATTCAAATATTTCAATTGTTCCGGTGCATCATCTATCTGTTTAACAATCCCTTTCAACGGTGTTATCTCTTCAGTGGGCCCTAACCCACAGGTCTTTTCCCAGGATCTTACCTGACTCTTCTAATTCCCCCGGAGTTTTTCTCAATTCTTTTCAAGCGTGACGTAAGAATGGATTCCATCAGTCATAGGCCTTCCCCAAGATCGATTTCAAATTCTTGTCATTGTTGTCTCGACCTCTTTGCTTTTCATTCTCCCGGAGTATCTCAGCAATTTTGGTGCTGTTTCTCGTCGTCATTTGAAGATCGAAGAAGAGTTTTCATATCATCCTCTCGAATTATTTCAGTTTGTCAGATATTCTTTCTTACCCATCCGGAGTATTTCAGCAGTTTTTTTTTTCCGTTTCTTTCACCGAAGGCCATCATTCCAGCTATCGTCCTCTAATTATCCTGGTGCTTCATTCAAGTATTCTTCAATCAGTTCGCAATCTCTAAGTTCTCGTCTCCCTAAATCCCCTCAATCATATTTGTTCTTCTAATTCTTCCCGGTGATTCTTTCTCTTTTGTTCGTTCCTTTTCATTTGTTACGGTGGTTCGTTCAAGATTGTTTTTCCTTGATTATCATATGCCCATTCGTTCTTTCAAATCCTACCGGTGGTTCATGAAGACCTTCTCAAGTCTGCGATATGTCACTTCTCAATCCTTTTCAAGAAGAATAAGTATTATGTAAAATCCATTGCTTGTCATCAATTTAATTTGATGAAGGATAAGCATACAATAAATCTTATTCTTATTTTCTCAAAGTGAGTAATCCCTTCCTTCGGAGTTTGTTCGTGAGGAATAAATTCTAGTTCCAAGTCCTTTCGTCTTTTCTTTTCCGGAGTTCAAATTACCTCAGCCATTTCATCGGAACCTCCATCTAAATCACCGCAAGGCTTGAATCTTATTCTTTTCATTATTTAATTCGATCTCATCATCCTTTTATTACCGGAGTTCTTCATGGTGGTTCTTCATGATTTAATTCATCCTTCAAGAGTTCATCAAGATTTTGTTGGTGGAGTTCAAGTATCTCTTCTTCTCCCATCTTGAAGAGCAAATAATTCTCCATATTCTTTTGAAGTGGAGTTTTGCATTCCTTCGTTCTTCTAAGCGATCCAATCATTTCCGTTTGTGGTCGGTTATCACCTCATAATTTTGAGATGTTTTCCATAAGTCCACAACAAGCTTATTCTTTCGTTGTTGATTCTCTCAACAACTTAGTTCAACTTTTCCTTCTAAGTTCTTTTCATTCAACTCTCTCAATTCTTTCCGGAGGTTTGGTGTCACTTCTTCATCAAGTATCATTCCATCCTCTCAAGTTCTTGTTCTATTCTTTCCTTGTTCAACCGGAGTGCTGCCTAAATCCTTTCAGTCTTATTCGCTTCTCATCTCGTTCTAACCGGAGTGGTTTCATAGTCTATCTGATTCCGTGAGCTTTCGATTCTCATCATTCTCGTCGTTCCTCTATTCTTCTCGAGTGCTCTCGATTCTTTGCTTCTTCTCTTGAGTTCTTGTTTCACCTCATCCCTTTTTCCTTCCGTCTCATTCCTAAGATCTCGGGACGAGATCTCTCGTTAGTGGAGGAGTGTTGTAACGCCCCGGATTCGATGCGCTAGGTGTCTGCCATTTATTCGGAGTCATTGCCATGTCATTTGCTTGTGTGTTGCATTTTATCATGTCATCATGTGCATTGCATTGCATACGTGTTCGTCTCATGCATCCGAGCTTTTTCCCCGTTGTCCGTTTTGCAATCCGGCGCTCCTATGTCCTCCGGCGTTCCCCCTTTTCGTCTCCTGTTGTGAGTGGGTGTTAAACTTTCTCGGAATGGACTGAGGCTTGCCAAGTGGCCTTGGTATACCACCGGTAGACCGCCTGTCAAGTTTCGTGACATTTGGAGGTCGTTCGGTACTCCAACGGTTAACCGCGTAGCCCGAAACCCCCCTTCTCTTTGCAGCCCAACACCCCTTCCAAAGTGGCCCAAAATCCATCTAACTCCTCTCCATGCTCTCAGTCGTTCGATCACGATCGTGTGGGCAAAAACCGCTCCTCATTTGGACTCTCCTAGCTCCCTCTACCTATAAAACCGCCTCTCCCCCTCCATTTTCGGGTCTAAACCCTAAAATTTCCCCTCGCCGCTGCCGGACACGTCCGCCCGGGCCGGACATGTCCGCCCCGCTCGCCCCGTCGAATCGCCATCCGCCACCTATCCCTCCTTGTCCCGCGCGCCGCCGCGGCCCGCTAGGCCCGCCACAGGCCCGCTCGAGCGCCGCCGTCTGACTCCTGGCCCGCGCGTCGTCCGTCGCCGCCCGGGCACCTCGTCCGCCACCGCCCTGCCACGGGGCTCCGCCGCCCGCTCCCCGCGGCCGCCGCCTCCGTCGCCCCGGCACGCCTCGGCCGCCGCGCCCGTGCGCTGCCTCGCCGGAGCCGCTCCAACCCCGGCTGCCCCTTCGCCCCTCCGCGCGAAGCTCCAGGGAGAGGAGCTCCCGAGCTCGCGGCCACCATCCTCGCCGGCGACCTGCACGCCTCCGCTTCCCGGCCGGATCCGGCGCCCCCTCACCGGCGCAGCCCCGTCCCCGGCCTTCTTCCACGTCTCCGGCGAACCTCGGTTCCCGCGGCCGGATCTAGATCTGAGGTTGACTTCCCCTTCGTTTTTTTTGCCTAAGTCCCAGATCTGTGTAATTTTCATGCCATGTTCGACCTGCTGTAACTCCGCATCGATAGCTCCATTTCATGCGTGTAATATGTTGAATTGTTCGTCTCAACGAGTACATCATTTCATTCCATTGCATCATATTCATTTGAGATCATATTGACGCCTGAATCGTCATTTCAAAAATGCTTCATAATGTTTTCTGCTGTCTGTTAACAGAACAAGCTCTTTTGTCATTTTTGCCATGATTGATGTGTGCATCCTATGAGGTTGATGTCTACATGTGTTCTGATCTATGCCATGTCTTCTTTACATAGGTGCTTACCATGTAGTTTTGTGATCAATGTGGTGACTAGCACAAGCATGCAAACTAGGCATCGTGATGTTGCTGATTTCAGTCCCTGTTCTGCTGTTATTTTGATGCCATGTAAATTTGATGCTACAGAGAGATCCATGCATATTTTGAGATACTTTAGTAAGGGTGTTTTGAACATATGGTTGTTCTATATTCATTAGTGCCCTTGTTTGCAATTATGGAGTAGTCTAGCATGTCATTTTCGTGCTCTACTTTTGCTTCAAAATGATTCCTGGAAGATTGTTTACTTGTTCAATTTTGCCAAGGTTGTTGTAGTTGATCCTTGCATGCTATGAACTTGTTCTTGCCTTGGTTTGTTCCATAAACATGTCTTCTTGATGATGCTATGCTTATCTTGTCATGCAATGACTTGTGGTGAGTGAATCAAGCTTGTTAAGTAGGGTACTTGCTATTACCGTTTTGCTAGGCTGAATCTGTTATTTCGTGATGCTATGTAAACATGTTGCTACTAATCATTCTATGCATAATCTGGAGATGTTCACTAAATATCTTTTGTTCTACATGTCATGCTCTATCCATCGATGCCCCTGGTTGCATTTATAGCTCGCTTTAGCTTGTTCATATTTTGCTCCAAAGTTGCTTAATAATGTTGCTGTCAGCCTGTTAACATTAAGTTCAGTTGTTGCCATGTGTTTTGCTAGTGATCCATGCACCCTATGAACTTGCTCTTGCCATGCTTAGCTTCACAAATATGACTTCTTACTATTGGTTGCCTTGACATGCCATGTATTTCTCTGTGGTGAGTTGCACAAGCTCACCAACATGCCTTCACAATTCTGTTTCTGCCATGTTTGAATCTGTAATATAACTTGCCATGTTTACATGGGTGCCATCATATTTTCTGATCCTTTTTGGCTTATGGTCAGTAAGGGACTTTTGATCTATGCAATTAGTAGGTTCATGCCATGCCTTTTTTGCCATGATAAGTTCCTGTAACATGTTGTTTGATAGCTCTAAACATTGCAACCTGATGTTATTTTCTGCAAAGTCTGAATTGTTATTACTTGCAATCTTGCCATGTGCGTTTCAGCATGTTCTAGTGATTTCTAGAGATAGCTCAGCGTTCATGTTTTGTAATGCTTTACCTGTACATCATGGCCATGTCTTTTGTTTTCATGTTGAGATGTTGTAGTATGTTGTTTTGATGCTTGCAATATGCCTAGTTGCTGTTTTGGACAGTTTGTCCTTTAAACTTGTATAGTATGCATGTGTTGAACCGCTGCTCCGTTTTGAGTGTGCTCTATATGAAACTTGCTTGATTTTGCATGTAGCTTCATATTATCATGTTGCATCCATGTTTTGAGGTGTTTTCTTGATGTTTGTATGCATTTCGCATCAATGCCATGTTTAACTTGTTTTGCTCATATCTTCTAGGTCGTAGCTCCGAACTAAATGAACTCTATATGTAACTTGACTAGAATCTCGTGTTGATCATCTTGGTGCATCTTAAATTGCTGTTTAACAACTTGAACATAAGGTTTATTCAGATCTGGACCAATTTCGATATATGCATATGAGGACTTACCGGAATTGTTATATGTTGTTCCCGGCCTCATTTAAACTTGCCTTGATGTGTTGCTCTTGTGTGCATCATCCCTTGCCATGAGTAGCTTCATGTAGCCTTGTCATGCATCATGCTTGTTTGTGCATCATGTCATGTTCATGTGTGGTGTGTTTACCATGTTGTGTGCTTCTTCTTGTTAGTTCCTGTTTCGTTGCGATCGTGAGGATTCGTTCGTCTACGCTTGGTTCGGCTTCACCGTTCGTCTTCTTCATGGACTCGTTCTTCTTCCTTGCGGGATTTTAGGCAAGATGACCACTACCCTGGATCTCACTACTATCATTGCTATGCTAGTTGCTTCGTTCTATCGCTATGCTGCGCTACCTATCACCTGTTTATCAAGCCTCCTATATTGCCATGAACCTCTAACCTTTGACACCTTTCCTATGCAAACCATCGTTTAGCTATGTTACCGCTTTGCTCAGCCCTCTTATAGCGTTGCTAGTTGCAGGTGAAGTTGAAGATTGCTCCATGGTGGACAGAATTTTGGTTGGGATATCACAATATCTCTTATATTATTAATGCATCTATATACTTGGTAAAGGGTGGAAGACTCAGCCTTTTGTCTGGTGTTTTGTTCCACTCTTGCTGCCCTAGTTTCCGTCATACTGGTGTTATGTTCCCGGATTTTGCGTTCCTTACGCGGTCGGGTGATTTATGGGACCCCCTTGACAGTTCGCTTTGAATAAAACTCCTCCAGCAAGGCCCAACCTTGGTTTTACCATTTGCCTCACCACCACGTATACCTTTCCCTTGGGTCGGCCAACCCGAGGGTCATCTTTATTTTAGCCCCCCCCCCCCGGCCCAATGCTTGTCTAAGTGTTGGTCCGAACCGAGTAGACTGCAGAGCCCCCTCGGGGAAACTCGAGGTCTGGTTTTACTCATAGGATGTCTCATACGGTGTTGCCCTGAGAACGAGATATGTGCAGCTCCTATCGGGATTGTCGGCGCATCGGGCGGCTTTGCTGGTCTTGTTTTACCATTGTCGAAATGTCTTGTAAACCGGGATTCCGAGTCTGATCGGGTCTTCCTGGGAGAAGGTATATCCTTCGTTGATCGCGAGAGCTTATCATGGGCTAAGTTGGGACACCCCTACAGGGTATAATCTTTCGAAAGCCGTGCCTATGGTTATAGGCAGATGGGAATTTGTTAATGTCCGGTTGTAGATAACTTGACACCAGATCCGAATTAAAATGCATCAACCGTGTGTGTAGCCATGATGGTCTCTTTTCGGCGGAGTCCGGGAAGTGAACACGGTTTCTGGGTTATGTTTGACGTAAGTAGGAGTTCAGGATCACTTCTTGATCATTGCTAGTTGATGACCGTTCTGTTTGCTCTCTTCTCGCCCTTATTTGCGTATGTTAGCCACCATATCATGCTTAGTCACTGCTGCAGCCTCACCACTTTACCCCTTCCTTTCCCTTTAAGCTTTGCTAGTCTTGATACCCATGGTAATGGGATTGCTGAGTCCTCGTGGCTCATAGATTACTACAACAACAGTTGCAGGTACAGGTTATGCGATGGTCATGACGTGAGAGCGATGCTTGCTTGTCTTGAGTTCTTCTTCTGCTTCTTCGATCAGGGGATAGGTTCCAAGTCGGCAGCCTGGGCTAGCGGGGTGGATGTCGTTTGAGTTTCTGTTTGTGTTTCATCCGTAGTCGGATGATGCTCTTTTGTATTGTGATGTTGTATTCGTGTGGCATTGCATGCCTTATGTATGTATCCCCTTGTATTATGTAATGTTGATGTAATGATATCCACCTTGCAAAAGCGTTTCAATATGCGGGTCTATCCTTGGTGGGACCTTCGAGTTCCTTTTGGATAGGGTTGCATATTGGGCGCGACAACCATGCTCCGTGCTAGCAGTTGACACTTCCGAGGAGCACTATGCCCATGAAAGAGTGGAAGCGCCATGCTCCGCGTTGGTGATAAACAACTGAGGGTAGCCTCATGGCTGCAGTAACCTCAGGGAGTCTCCGGGCTTAGTGCATAGCCTCACCGCGCTGCTCTCCCTCGGTAGGGTAGTGTGAGGGGGCTGGGTACGGGGGCTACAATCAGGTCAAGCCTGGCGTACACCACCCAGCCAGGTCCCATGAACCTGGTCTTCGCATGCCCTACCCGAGCGAGAGCTTGGCGAGGAAAGGTATGATGGTCTGTTCGTATGTCAAGGGGGACTCCTGAGCACCACGTCTCAGGAGCCTAGCTGGCCACATAGCCCCTTACCCCCTAGCCTCGTCTTGGCGATCCGGACAGCTCAGCGACGGCTGAGGTATGCACGGGGCCGGACCCTGCCGATGCAGAACACCAAGGCCTAACTCTCGTCCCTCCCTTCCCAAGCCGTTCGTACGTCAAGGGGGACTCCTGAGCATAGTGTCTCCGGAGCCTAACTGGCCGCATAGCCCCTCACCCCTTGCTCTCGTCCTGGCGATCCGGACGACCCAACGGTGGCTGAGGTATGCGCGGGGCCAGGCCCTGCCGACGCAGAATGCCAAGGCTTGCCCTCGCACCTCCTTTCCCAAGTTGTTCGCACGTCAAGGGGGACTCCTGAGTGTCGTGTCTCGGGAGCCTAACTGCCCACGTAGCCCCTCACCCCCTGGCCTTGTCCTGGCAATCCGTACGACCCAGTGGCGGCGGAGGTACGCGCGGGGTCGGCCCCGACGTACTACAATAAAGCAAACGGAAAAAGAAGTCACAAAACCATAAGCTAATTATTACAAAACACATTGTTCCAAGCATCAGTTTTAACGTCTCCACGAGGCATGGTACATGTTGCAGAATAAAACAGGAAGGAGCACCACCGCCGCGTCACCTCATCAGCCTTGGCCATCGCTGTCGCCCGCCTGTGGAGTCCCGTCATCGACAATGTCGCCGTCGCCCTTCCCTTCGGCCCCAGCCGTAGGACCAACGGTGAGGAACTTGACCAGCAGGGCCTCCACCGGACCCTTCAAGGTGTCAGTCGCAGGGTTGCAGGAGTCAGGGTCCACGGGCTCGACTAAGGCGGCAAAGTCGAAGCTGGCGTCCCGGAGATAGAGATGGCTGAAGGCGCGCGTCAGGGCCGAGGAAGAGAGTATGCGAGCCTCACCTTCCACCATGGAGCCAAACCTGGCAACTACATCCTTGAGCGCCTCAACGAGCTTGGGAGGCAGAGCAGCAAGGCTTTCCTTTGGGTTCACCACTGTCCCTTGGGGCTCGCTCCCAAAGAGTTCCTGCCGCGCCTTGCGGAACCTCGCCTCGAGGGAGACGAAGGCGCCACGCTCCATGGCAGCCACCTTCTCGGCCTTGGCAAGGGACGCCTGGGCTTCCTCCACCTCCTCCTTCAACTTCTCCAGGCGGCCGCGCTCCGCGGTCTGCTCCTGGGCTACCTGCTTCAGCTCAGCATCATGATCAACAACTGCAGCCTCCTAGTCCTTCAGCTTCTCCTCTCGCTCCTGGAGCTGACCGGCCTGGGCGGCCTGCTGATCCCGGAGGGCCTTCAGCTCAGCCTCCACTGCATAGCACCGCTCCTGGGCGTCCTTGGCCTCCTTCATTGCCAGGTCATGCTCGGTAGTGGCTACACCGGCCACCTTCCAAACCTCCTCCATGGATACTATGGTTTGACTCCAGGCCGCTCAGATAGACGCATCGGCCAGGAGCCACCCCGAGACCAGCTCTTCGCGCCCCGACGCCGCGCGCTGGTCTGAACTTCGAAGATCACCCTGGAGCTAGTCTAGCACGGATTGGGCCTCTTCCAGGGCCCCAGAGGTAGCAGAAGCACCACGGCCCGACGGCATGATGGGTGGAAGAATAGGCGCTCCCGGCGCCTAGACTGGCGAAGCTACGGCAGCAGGAAGGACAGGGGGTTTCGGAGGCCTTGCATCCTCAGCAGTCGCATCAGGGATGGGTGCCACCAGGGTCAGCCCGGGAAGCTGACTCCTCCCGAGGCTAGGCCTCTGAGCTTCGAGACGACGCCGCCACTACTGGAGCCACAGGAGCCGCTGCGCCCCTTTGTGCTGAAGCCACGACAGCCGCCGTAACATGCTCAACCATGGCGGCCTCAGCGCCCTCCTTCTTCTTCTTTCCCGATGACTGTGGCCTATTATCAAACAAGGATACTAAGAATCGCATCAAGATTCAGGAGCAAGGCTAAGAAAGAACACTTACTGGTCTGAGGCCACGTAGCTCCTCTTCAGGCTCATTAGTGCGGGCTTCGTGGGCGCGGCTAGAGCTACGTTCTTGGGAGCAGGCGAGCATGCGATCAGCGCCTCGTAGGATGGCAATGGTGAAGGAGGAGTGCTGCCTGGGGGAACCAGCGCCGACCTGCCCCTCTTCACGGCCGCCCGCTTTAGCTTCTTTGACGAGGCCCCCCGGATCTCGTGGTGACCCCGGTAGGGAGAGCCAGCTCCATGACCGGATGCGCGTCCTCGTAGTTGTTGTTAAGAAGCCGCGGAGAAGGTCTCTTTGCCTCGGGGCAGAGGATTCCCCCACCCCCTCCTCGGTGGCTTCGGAGGAAGGGTCACCGGAGGATAGGTCCACTAAGGAGGCGGCCGGCAAGGGAGGCCCCGTCAACACGAGCCCACACTCACTGAAGACATGCATGGTGCTGGCGATCTTCTCCCCATATTCTTGGCGGTACAGCGAGAGCCAATCATCTAGAGGGCCACTCGGATCCTTCCTGGTCAAGGAAAGCATGACCTTGCTCAACTCCTCATCAGGCAGGTTGTCCTGGCGCAGCCGGATCTTGTCTACGGCACCCCCAAGCTTCCACAAGGGGCGGGAGCGCTCCTGGACCGGCGCCAGGCGCTGCGTCAGGAACTCCTTCATAATCATGGCCCCCGTCAGCTTCTCGGCCTTCAGGTCGGCCTCCATCTTCTTCATTGGCAGCCTCAACTAGGGGTCATTGATCTTCTCGGAAGACCACCCCTTCTCAGAGGTCGGGATCCCAGTCGGCATCGCGGGCAGTTCGTTGGAGCACTTGGCGTCCAAGAGGACCCATTTTTTCTGGATGTTCTCCACCTTCTTCCCGGCGTGGGAATTCACGTTGCTGCCATGGGCCACAATGAAGCCAGGACACCCTGTGGGATGGTGGCCATTCACGCGGAGGTACAAGAAGTGGCGGAGCATGGCGATGGAGGGCATCACTCCACGAACGCCTTGTAGTAGAAGGCAAAGATGGACAAAAGGAGGATAGAGTTTGGATGAATGTGGAGCGCGTGGAGGTCGTAATGGTGGAGAACGGCATAGAAGAAGCGGGAGAAAGGAGGAATCAGCCTTGAATAGACGTTTTGCAGAAAGAAAGGGGTAAAAGATACTATTCGTGGGTTCCGGATCGGTGGAGGCGACCCGGAGAACCATTGAGGGAGTCCTGGATTAAGGGGTCCTCGGACGTCCGGACTATTAATGTGGGCCGAACTATTGGACTATGAAGATACAAGACCGAAGACTTCTTCCTGTGTCCAGTTGGGACTCTCCTTTGCATGGATAGCAAGCTTGGTGATTTGGATATGTAGATTCCTTTCTCTATAACCGACTTTGTGTAACCCTAGCCCCCTCCAGTGTCTATATAAACCGAAGGGTTTAGCCCGTAGAGATAACAACAATCATAATCATAGGCCAGACTTCTAGGGTTTAGCCATTACGATCTCGTGGTAGATCAACTCTTGTAATACTCATATTCATCAAGATCAATCAAGCAGGAAGTAGGGTATTACCTCCATAAAGAGGGCCTGAACCTAGGTAAGCATCATGTCCCCCATCTCCTGTTACCATCAACCTTAGACACACAGTTCGGGACCCCCTACCCGAGATCCACCGGTTTTAACACTGACATTGGTGCTTTCATTGAGAATTCCGCTGCATCGTCACCAAAAGGTTTTTGATGTGTCCTTCAATCATCTACAACAATGCAGTCCAGGGGGAGGTCTTTCTCCCTGAACGGAACTTTGTATTCGGCAGCTTCGCACTGCGGGCCAACTCGCTTGGCTATCTAGAGCAGACCGACAGCTACGCCCCTGGCCATCAGGTCAAGTTTGGAAACTAGAACTACATGGCCGATATCCATGGAGACTTGATCTTTGACGGATTCGAGCCCATGACAGCCGCTCCCTTCCACCACGATGAACATGACCTAAACCTCTCATCGAACCATGCTCTGGAGATTGCGCTTGCAATGGCTTTGGCCCTAGATCCGGAGCAGATCGCGTCGTCCGAGGACGGGAGGCTTAACCCTGCCTTGGAAGCCACAGACTCAGTGGCGTTGGAGCCGAACACAGATCTGGCCTTGAGCAGAGCCTGTGTCATCGGAACCTCGGAGTCGTCTCCGGCCATAGGTTCCAAACCGCGTACATCCGCACCCGTCGAAACTGATCAGGCGCCGGTCATCGAGTTCACCTCTGCAGACATCTTCCGGCACTTGCCTTTAGGCGATGTGCTAAGCTCGTTAAAGGCCCTCTCCTTATCAGGAGATCCTCAGCCGAACTATGTCCGGCTTGAAGTGGAAGCAGAGGATGAATTCTGCTTCCCACCCACCACCCACTTAATAGCCACCGTCAAAGACTTAACCGATCTACTAAACTACGCCTCCGAAGACTTCGAAGGGATGGACCTCGAAGCCGGATGAAATTTCGACCAAAACCCAGCCGTAACCGGGCGGTGGAATGCTACATCCTCATACGATATATATACATGGTGGATACACTTCAAGAGAAGGAGGCCGACGATGACAAAGATAAACCCGTCGGTAAACCTCCAAAGCGTCGGCGTCAGAAGCGCCGACCTCGATCCGGCAAGGGAAACAATGTTAACATTGTCACTAACAATGATAATAATCCGGACCAAGCCGAAGACCCCACCGATCCAGCATTGGAGCAAGACAAGCAAGAGGACGGCGACCACAGTCCGGGGTTGTTGTCCGACCATAATGACGTCGAAGATATCAATTATCAACCCATCTCCGAATAGGAGATCAGCATGGGCGACGATGAATTCATCATCCTAGAAGAACCCTTAGAGCAAGAGCACCTCCATCGGAGGCTCATCACCACCGTAAGGAGCCTGAAGAAGCAGAAGCAATGGTAAAAGCCGCATAGGATACGTTCAATGATCGATGGAATGAAGTGCTAGACACTGAGGAGAAATACGGCTGTAATCGCCAACCAAAGGGCTACCCAAAGCGTAAACTGCTACCCGAATTCAACGACGACGCCATTGTGCCCATAACACCGAAGAACAATATCGCCAATAAGCCGGACCAACCACTGTCGGATATCGGGTTCCGGCAAAACCCTTAAGGCTCGAACTCTGGGGTGCACGCGAAGATCTTCCCCCTACCAATCCACGTCCCAACGCCTTGCTGAGAATCTAAGCTACCAAATGAACAGCACAAGGGACACGAGGTTTATACTAGTTCAGGCCACCATTGTGGTGTAATACCCTAATCCAGTGTGTGGTGTGTGGATTGCCTCAGGGGCTGATGATGAACAGTACAGAGGAAGAACAGCCTCACGAGGGATGTTCTTGCGGTGGTGTGGTGTTCTGCTTGGGCAGGATTCAATCCCAGGTTTTTCTGGCCCCTTGCCTTGGTGGTGGCTAACCCTATTTATACAGGCCCTGGCCCTCTTCCCAAATATTGAGCGGAAGGGCGCCAACAACGGCCATTTTGAAGGGGAACATCTAGTACAACTTATCCTGACTAAAGTTGGTCTTCGGCTGCCAAAGGCACTGGCGATGACGCCATCTTGGGCTCCACGGTGACCTCCGTCCTGCCGCTCTGCTGGTCTTGGTCTCATTGCACTGGAATGGTAACCTTTACTTGGTGCCTCGGTATTCCGCGCCTGCGCTTTCCCCCTTTGCACCAAAGAGGAAACAAGGACACTGCAACGGCCGGCGCCCGCCTGGCGCCCGCTTGGTCTTGATCGTCTTGGGTTGCGTCACGACCAGCTCGTGAGGTACCCTTGCCTTGATCTCTCCGCCTCCTCGCGAGCTGGCCTGGTGAGGCCGCCCTTGAGGAAGCCTTACATCGTCCGCCCCGCGAGGCTTGGCCCCTCATGACGGTCTTGAGCTTGAGTAGACGAAGATGGGCCGCATTGAGCCACCACTTGAGCCACGCCACAGGCCGTAGGCAGGCAAGTCTGGGGACCCCCGTTCCCAGAACGCTGACAGTAGCCCCCAGGCCCAAGGCGTGCTCGGACTTGGCTTAGCAGGGAAGCGAAGGGGCAAGTGCGGAGCACCGCGGGCCCCAACAACCTGCGGCCTCGGGCGCCACGTGGCGGTTGATTGGACGTGGGCGTCTCCGCTTCCCCACGCCGCCTCAACAACTGCCCGACTTGATAGATCCCTGAATGCAAAATGAGTCATGATTACCTGCGATTGTGGAGGCCGGCGGTTGGCCTCCTCAGGCTAGAAGTACGGAACGGCATGAGCCCTCCTAGTTCATCTCTCCATGCTCTGTCTCTTCTTCCTCGCTTCCCTCCATCTTGATGCCAATGGCGTTGATCCGCCGGTTCTCAACCGAGGAGAAGGGGAAGGCCCCCCGAGAGGGGTCCGTCCCGCTTCCGCCAAAGAAGCAGCCAGTCCTCGGCCGTCGTGACAAGGTTGCCCGGTAGGGGACGTCGAGGCCATGGTACGAGCGGCCTCCTCCTGGGTTTCCGCTTCCCTTGTACGCCCGGGACAAGGGCCCTAGGGAAGAAGATGCCGAGCAGCGCCGCCCGCACCACCGGCGACACCGACGAATCACGGCGACGCGCGTCATTGCCCCTGGACTCCATGCCGCAGACTCTTCTCGTGAGCTCGCGCTTCACGCCGCCATGCCTCCAATCTCTTGGATTCGCCTTCCTACTTCCTTCGCCTTCGAGATGCCGCCGAGGCGGCCTCTTGAGCTTTGGCTGCAGCACGCCGACTGCGGCACTCCCGCGACCGGAGCAGAGGTTGAGGTTGTCGCTCCGGGCCAGGTCTACATGACCCGAGGCTGGGGCGAGATCGCCCGAGTCTACCGAACGGAGGGCGCCCTCGTGATTCATCTGGAATACAATGGCACCTCCTTGATGCTCTTCAAGGTCTTCGACGCGGAAGGACAAAGGCTGGAGTGCTGCCCTAGGGACAGCGACCGAAGCACCGGTCTGGCGAGGGCCAAGCCTGCCACCCGCTTCTCCAGCAGCTCTTCTGGCAGCAACGGGGATGCCGGGGGGTCCAGCGACTCCCCCGGGCTTCTCGTGACTCCGGTGACGAGCGACAACAGCTATGAGCTTCCGAGCTCACGTCGCTCCCAGAGCAGGGTGGCTGCATCAGGCAGCCGACGCTGCTGATCTGGATGGGGCTGGCGCCAGCCTCACATGGACCACTTTTGATGATGGCGTCTGCCACAGAGGCACCCGTCGTTAGGTCTCCTTAGGATTGGCATCTTTTGTTCCCTGCGAGGAATCAAGGAAATACCCCGTGGGGGAATGTAAAGCGTATGCTATGTCTTTTGTTAATATAATCCTTATCGTGAAGTGGTGCGCGATGCTTGTCCTGCCTCGGCTTGGTTCCCCCTTTCTAACCTCATGAGGGCTTGGTGCTCTACACTGACAGGTCCCGGTCCCCAGGAAGGCTTTAGCCGTCGCTGGTATGCCAGGTCGCGATGACGTGGTCAAGGCCAGGAGGTGAGCGGCCCGAGGTCCAGTAAGAGCCCCCGAGTCGCGATGCTCGGGAGGTCCCCTTTAGCGCTCAAGCAGCCTCCGTTGGACGAGAAAGGAAGGCAACATCGCCGCCACAGGGCAGCATTAAGTGAAGACTGGGTGTTGCGTTGACTAGCTGTTCTAGGAGCGTGACTTATCTCGGGAGCTTGGAGCCGTTCCTTAGCGAGGTGCCGGACCTGAGTGTCGGCAGCTGGGAAGTTGCTGGTCAGGCCCTCGTGAGCTCCTCCTCTCTCCCCCGCACTCCCCTTCATGCTCTACGTCCTCAGGTCCTGGTCCTCGAGCGAGCTCAGCCGCCGCTGGTATGCCAGGTCGCGATGCCGTGGACATGGCCAGGGGGTGAGGGATGGAGAGCTAGTAAGGGCCCCTGAGTCGCGATGCTCAGGCGCCCCCCTTTTAACCCGCAAGCGGATCACACGGGTGAGGGGGAGAGGGCTCGTGAAGGCCTTCCCCAACGTCATTCTTGAGAGGGGCCCTGTAAACCAACACAAGGAAAGTAGGGGTTGCCATTACGATGGCCGGCCAGCCATTGGTCGCTCCGAGGGAGTGATGAGGGCACTGAGGGCCTGGTGAGGTGGCACCTTGCGGGGCTACCATGGCCAGACCTCGACCACTCAGATTTGTCGATGTTGCAGGGATGGACCCATGCACAAGCGTCGTGCCAGAGCGAGCGGCTCCAAAGGTTGGTGTCAATCGAGCAGGCGATTATCACGGGCAGGTTAGGCATGAAAGAGCAAACCAACTTAGACAGATGCGAGAAAGATACACGCCAATGGGTCAGGCCCGAGCGGCTTGGGGATGATGCAGCGCGAGGGGCGCCCCCAGCAAGGTAAACTAAAGGTATAAGCAAAAGAGACACATGTCGCAAGGACAGTCCCACGCGACCTGGGAATGATGCAGCCCAGGGGGCGCTCCCAGCTGAAATGGAATTTGAAAGATGTCACCTGATAATGTTGCAGACGAAGGGATGTTGGAGTAGCAGACGACACGCGGTGAAGAAGCCAATCCTCACGAGCTCTCGGGGCCCTGAGCCTCGGGATGCTCCGGGGGTATGGGCGGCTCTTCAAGGACCATCTCCATCTCTGCCAGGACCGCGTAGTGCCTGGCCTCCTGAGCTTCCAGAATGCTCCACACCAGGCGCTGATGAGCAGCGGCCGTGTTCGGCAGGCCGAGAGGCATGCGAACGTAGCTGTGAGGTGGACCCTCGCAACGTCCCACGCGCGAAGGCCAGAGGCGCTCCTGAGACGCGGCTCAGTTAAGCCCTGGTACGTCGATGCAGATGCGCAGCCCGACATCCTCGCCTGGATGGGGAGCTACGCCGGGTAGGCGGCGGCTGCCACGCATGACTCTCGATTCCTGCAGCTCCTGAGTGACATTAGTGATGAACTCCTGAGGGTTGGGCCCTCCTTGCCTCGTGCCTTCCTACGGGAAACGTGCTGTGAAGCATGCCTCCAAGTGGTGCCCGAGCGCCCCCCTCGTGATCTTGGCAAAGTCAGTGGCCCTCCAGGAGAGAGCCCTCGAGCCTTGCCCGCGGAGGGCGCCGGCGCGCCTTCCTATGCGACGGAGGGAGGCGCCCCTTTGACGGGCGTGGTTCCCGGCACATTGCCACCAGAGGTGCCTGCCTCCTGAGGCCTTGAGCCAGGTGATGTCTTCTTCTTCTTAGGAGCTGCCTCGGAGGGTTCCCACTCTTGCCGTCTGGGTCCTCGATTGAAGTGGCTTGGAAAGCATGCTCGAGAGAGAACACTACATCCTTCTCTTCACAGGGGATCGTGATGACTCCACCACTTCCTGGCATCTTGAGGACATTGTACCCATGGTGAGTTACGGCCATGAACTTGGCCAGGGCCGGATACCCGAGGATGGCATTGTACAGCAGGCGAATGTGGGCGACGTCAAAGTCGATGAACTCAGTGCGGTAGTTCTTGCACTGTCCGAAGGTGACAGGGAGGCGGACCTGCCCTATTGGGCTGGTGGAACCATAAGTGACTCCTGAGAAAGGCTTGGTTGGCTGAAGCTGATCATATGGCACTTGGAGATTGTTGAACGTTTCAACGGACAGGATGTTGAGTCCTGCACCACCATCGATGAGGGTCCTGGTGACCTGCACATTGCTAATGACTGGGGAACAGAGCATGGGGAGGACACTGGCTGTCGCTGTGCACTTGACCTGATCCGCTGAGTTGAATGTGATGGAACACGTGGACCACCTGAGAGGGCGCGTGGCATCGAGCTTTGGGAGGACTGCATTCACCTCGCGAGCGAACTGCTTGAAGATGCGCTGAGAGGCCGGGGCTTGGGCACCGCCCAAGATGCAATTGATAGCACGTGGCTCCTGGAAGCCCCCAGCCCCCTCGTCCTGATGAGGGTCCTCATTCCTTCTTGGTGGTGGTGGCAGAGGAGGAAGGCGTGTGTTGCCTTGCGGGCGATCCACACGAGGCGAATCCCTCCAAGCCCCCTCGCGAGGCTAGTCCTGCCAGCGGTCCTCACGAGGCCGGTCACGCCACCCTTGGCGAGGGCCATAATCTTCCCATCGTCCTCCACTTCTTCCTCCTCCTCGGCCATAGCCCCAATCACTGCACTCGGGGCGTCGGCCGACACGTCCTTCTCGCATGGCCCTGAGCTCTTGGCATTCATTGGTGTTGTGGGTGTGGAGGTCGTGGTACACGCAGTACCGGTTGCCCTTGGACCACTCCAGCTAGTCCCTGTCATGCTTCATGTCTGGCTCTGCTGCGAGAACAACTGCTCCTTTACGCTTCACGTCTTTGGCCTTGGCTTTCTTCTCCTCAAGATCAGTGGCTGGGAGCTCGAGGAGGGAGAGGCATCCCTCCTCAGCCCTTGCACACATGGTCACCAAGTTGAACAGCTCCAGAGACGTGCACAGATCTTCGTGGATCGCCAGTTCCTCATTCATCTTGATGTTAGGGACGCCATCAGAGAAGCCTGAGATGATGGCCTCCTCAGTCGCCTTGGGAATCTTGAGGCGAGCATTGTTGAAGCGCTGGATGTACTTCTGCAGGGTCTCTCCTGGTTGCTGCTTGATGCGGCACAAGTCACTCGTGACTGGGGGTCGATTGCGAGTGCTCTGGAAGATGGCGATCAAGCAGGTGCGCATCTCGTCCCAAGAGGAGATCGTGCTGGGAGGCTGGTTCAGGAGCCAGGTGCGGGGACCGTCCTTGAGCGCCATGGGGAACCAATTCGCCATGACTTTTGCGTCTCCGTTAGCCGCTTTCATGCCCAGCTCATAGAGCTACAGGAACTCCGCAGGGTCGATGGTGCCGTCGTAGCAAGGAGGCAGATCCGGCTTGAATTCTCCCGGCCGGGCCACACTGCACAGCTCGGTGGTGAAGGCGCGGCAACCCACGGTGGCCATCGGAGCCCTTGGCTGTCGCGGGGCTTGATCCTGGGGGTCCTCGCGTGCAACCGCCAGGGGCAGCGCGGGGTCTTGACGTGGTGGCGCAGGAATGCGATCATGGCTCACCGGTGCAGGGAGCACGCAAGTGCCTTCTTGGGGGCAAGGGATTTCTTGGCAGCTCCTTTCTTGTCGCGCGGGCGCCGGACGCAGTGGGTCTCGTCCAGGGGCCGCGCGCCTTGGAGTCAGGGCGCCTTCTTGGGAAGGAGGCGGCGGAGGCACCTCCGGAGATGCATTACCCGCGCAGGACGGAGGGCAGGGTAGCGAGAGGGACGACGCGGGAGAGCCCCCTGCGGCGCTGACGAGCTCAATGATGCGAGCGAGCCACTCTTCGTAGAGGTCGTCGACGGGACGGTAGTGCAATAGCTCGCGCGCCAGGAGCAGCACGGCGTGCGCGTCCATGGGAGCGTGACGGGCGTGCAACGACGAACCAGCTGGAGTCAGAAACGGGGTGGTGGTGCGGCCTTCCCGCCGCACCGAGGGATGCAGCAACGTCGCCTGCTACTCGTTCCCCGCCGGGCCGCTAGCGGCGTGGGCGGCAGGCGACGAGGAACGATGGGGAGGTCCACCGACAGGAGCCGTCTGGGCGACGTGGGCGGCGAGGGCAGCCCGACGCTCGGCACGAGCTCGGAGAGCGTCTGCCATGGACGCGACGAATGATGGAATGCGGAATAGCAGAAGAAAGATTCCGGCGCACCCCTACCTGGCGGGCCAAATGTCGGATATCGGGTTCCGGCAAAACCCTTAAGGTTCGAACTCTGGGGTGCACGCGAAGATCTTCCCCCTACCAATCCACGTCCCAATGCCTTGCTGAGAATCTAAGCTACCAAATGAACAACACAAGGGACACGAGGTTTATACTGGTTCAGGCCACCATTTTGGTGTAATACCCTATTTGGTGTAATACCCTACTCCAGTGTGTGGTGTATGTATTGCCTCAGGGGCTGATGATGAACAACACAGAGGAAGAACAGCCTCGCGAGGGATGTTCTTGCGGTAGTGTGGTGTTCTGCTTGGGCAGGATTCGATCCCAAGTTTTTCCGGCCCCTTGCCTTGGTGGTGGCTAACCCTATTTATAGATGCCCTGGCCCTCTTCCCAAATATTGAGCGGGAAGGGCGCCAGCAATGACCATTTTGAAGGGGAACATCTAGTACAACTTATCCTGACTAAAGTTGGTCTTCGGCTACCAAAGGCACTGCCGATGACGCCTTCTTGGGCTCCACGGTGACCTACGTCCTGCCGCTCTGCTGGTCTTGGTCTCGTTGCACTGGAATGGTAACCTTTACTTGGCGCCTTGGTACTCCACGTTGTGCTTGCCCCCTTTGCACCAAAGAGGAAACAAGGACACTGCACAGGCCGGCGCCCGCCTGGTCTTGATAGTCATGGCTTGCGTCATGAGCACCTCGCAAGGTACCCTTGCCTTGATCTCTCCGCATCCTCACGAGCTAGCCTGGTGAGGCCGCCCCCGAGGAAGCCTTCCATCATCCGCCCCACGAGGCTTGGCCCCTCGCGGTGGTCTTGAGCTTGAGCAGACGAAGATGGGCCGCGTTGGGCCACCACTTGAGCCACGCCGTAGGCCGCAGGCAGGCAAGTCTGGGGACCCCCTTTTCCAGAATGCTGACAACCACCTCGTGGACGGGACAGAGCAGCTAGCAACAGTGCACACAAGCCTGCACCCCCTCCCCGTAAAGTAAGAGAAGTCACGGCTCAAGTCCAAAAACACGATTTATATGAGGACCTGAACAAAAAGGCTGGCAAGGCTAGGTCCATCTACAGATCTAGGTACCGAACCCTCGCGCAGGACTATGGTTATCAAGCCAAATACGCCGGTCATATACCAGCTTGGAGCCGACTCCGAAAACCACAACCATCGGACTCAAGCCACGACACAGCCAAATACAGGGGTGCAGCACACCCCCTATGCTTCACCGATGAGGTGCTAGACCATGAATTTCCAGAAGGGTTTAAACCCGTAAATATCGAGGCATATGATGGAATGATAGACCCTGTCGTCTGGATAGAAGACTTCATCCTGCACATCCACATGGCTCACGGAGATGATCTCTACGCCATCAAATATTTACCCCTCAAGCTAAAGGAACCAGCTCGGCACTGGCTGAAAGGCCTCCTTGAAAACTCCATTGGAAGCTGGGAAGAACTTGAGGATGCTTTTCGGGCCAATTTTCAAGGGTCATATGTCTGGCCCCCGGATGCAGATGATCTAAGTCATATAATCCAACAACCCGGGAGTCAGCATGTAAGCTGTGGAATCGGTTTCTCACTAAGAAGAACCAAATCGTCGATTGTCCGGACGCCGAAGCCTTAGCGTCCTTCAAGCATAGCGTCCGGGACGAATGGCTAGCTAGACACCTCGGCCAGGAAAAGCCAAGGACAATGGCAGCCTTAACCACACTTATGACCCTTTTTTATGCGGGCAAAGACAACTGGTTAGCCCATAGTAGCACCAACGACCCTCACATATCCGAAGTCAGGGATGGCAATGGAAAGCCACGACACAACAAAAACAAACGTCGAAACAATGAAGGAAGCCCAGATGATACAGTGGTAGATGCCTGATTCAGCGGCACCAGACGCGGTCAACGGAAGAAGCCATTTAAAGGCAATAAGGATGGTCCATCCAGCCTCGACAAAATTTTAGACAGACCCTGCCAGATCCATGGCACCCCCGCTAAACCTGCAAACCATACCAACCATAGTTGTTGGGTCTTCAAGCAGGCCGACAACCTCGACGCCGAACACAAGGGGAAGGGACATCAGAGAGAAGACAAGGACGAACCTCGCCAACCGAACACGGGGGGACAGAAGAAATTTCCACAGGAGGTCAAGACAGTGAACATGATTTATGTCACTCATATCCCAAAAAGGGAGCACAAACGCGCACTCTGAGATGTCTATGCCGTTGAGCCCGTTGCCCCCAAATTAAACCCATGGTCGGCCTGTCCAATCACCTTTGATCGCAGGGATCATCCGACTAGTATCCCTCACGGGGGTTCAGCTGCCCTAGTGCTCGATCCAATAATCGACGGATATCACCTCACTCGCGTCCTTATGGACGGCAGCAGTAGTGTCAACTTGACCAGGATACTGTCCGCAAAATGGGGATATACCCGTCAAGAATGAAGCCAAGCTGCACTAGCTCTTTAACATTGGAGGTCGTATTCGGCTCTCTTGATAACTTTCAAAGCGAATAACTAATCTTCGACATAGCTCCATTCCGAAGTGGCTATCATGCACTACTCGGAAGAACGGCCTTCAGCCGCTTCAATGCAGTCCCGCATTATGCATATCTAAAGCTCAAAATGCCCGGACCACGTGGCGTCATCACGGTCAGTGGAAACACGGAGCGCTCTCTTCGTACAGAAGAATACACGGCGGCTATAGCAGCCGAAGCCCAAAATGGCCTATTCAAGCCAAATAACTCATTGGTCGTTAAGACCGCGGACACGGCTAAACGTGTCCGTTACACACCTCAGCACGGTAGCTTAGATAAATCCAAGCTTGATTAGCAATTATGCCCCCATCGACCACCCCATAAGGCAATAGCATACATGCCTCGTATACATAAGTATACCCTCAAAATCCCTTGGGCGGCGCTAGGGGCACACTGCATACAAATAGTCCATAGTTCGGCTTGACCCTATTCGGACTCTAGAAATTATATCTAAAGGTTCATCAAACGAACCAGCTCTGGTTATGGCCACACGGGATTCCTTTTTATAGGTTTTTCTCTTTTATTTTTTTTACAGCTAGCCATCATACCCCTCCCTTCAAGGACACATCTCAAAGGAGAAAATGGCGCAGACGTGCAGCAGGGCCCCGCACTAAGGTTTCTTTTTAGATTAAGACCCAGTGTAAACCTTTTTATCTCTTTTTGTTTTATGCTCTCCTGGCATGTAAAATGTCCAAGGTAGCTATCGGCACTATCTGCATGTATACGGCTTGCTGTACTAGAAGTGGATATTATAGAAGCAGCTTGGTTCATAATATGTTCGGAGTTTTATTCCCCCATCACCAACGTTCTTTCCCCAAGTCAGATTGCCACACATGCCTTGATACTAGGGTCCATTACCAGGGGCTGTATTCAGCCCGGTATATGTTGAAAAAGTCCGAACACCTATAGGGAGTGTTCGGCGTCGCGAGTTTGGCCTTATATGCATCAGCTTTGAATCATGTCTTTGGTCAATAGTTGGATTCCGCGGCTCCTGTGCTTACTACCTTACATTCCGCTCTATTGGCTAGGGTAGTAAAGGGAGAACTACTGTGATTGTGTCCTAGTTCATCTGGATGAGCACCTCAGTAGAGAAAGCTGAAAACTGACTGTCATCATACGACGAGAGCTGGTCAACCACTCGATGACTCAGTGGAATCTTCACGATTCCTTCCGCATTAACGAAGGACCATCTTTCCAGTCATGTATGAAAACGCGCCGTATTCGGATAACTGTGTACATACCAAGGGCTATATCGTAGACCCACCGCCAAACTCCTATGGCTAAGTGAAAGTGTTAAAGCCCTATAGTCTGATTGTCTGGTTCGCCGCATTGACACCTCCTTTATTAGACCAAGACGTTGGGTTAAGAGTGATCAAATGCTTTTCCGAATACCCTAGTGTTATACGCGAGGGGGCAGAAGCCAACGACTAGTAAACTTTCAGATTATATATATATAAACGGCCGCACAGGAGGCACTTAAAACTTTCTAGGCAAAAGTATAAACAACATATCCTTCATATATATCATAATATTGTTTTTACAATCTCAATACACTGCAATCAAAGGTAATATATTTCAAGCACTAACCCTCTATCAAGCGGGCACCCTCTAGGACACCTTCAAAATAATGTTCTGGCGTATGATAGTCCTTGCCCTTGGGTGGACTTCTAGCTGCAATATTAGCGGCACTCATCTTCGTCTAGTATGTCGTGACATGGGCAAGGGACATCCATGCACCTTCTATGCACCGCATCAATAAGTCGTCGTACCAAACTGAAATAACTATTCAGAATTGGCTCAGTCGGCCACAGCCGCACTATTACGTCCCTCATGGCAGATCTGGATAGCATGTGGAGCTCGGCCCATATGGTCATTTGTTCGTTCAGCAAAAGTGGACGCCTCGGCATGCTGAATTACAACCAGAAAAGCTTTTCTGTCACGTATCCTTTTTGCGCTTGGAAAAACTGGGTCGCATCAGAGACACTCTCCGGCAAGTCCAAAAATGCGTCTGGAGAACTCCACACCTGGTTAAGCGGGGCATACTTTGGATCGCCGAATTTAGTTTGCAATAGGAAGGGCTTACCAGCCGCAATCTCCCCACCTTGCCGGATCTCCTCTTGAGTCACTCTAGACTTAGATCGTGCTTCTCTCGCCTCTTGTAAGGCCTTGTCAAGATCAGTAGTTTGGCTTGGTTATCCTTTTCAAGAAATTTGCATCAGCTAGCGGTATCCTTTAGCTCAAGCGCCAGAGTAGATATTCTCTCCTTGCACTGGCGCCGAGCAGCCTGTTCAGCCTTCAAATCAGCAGCCACCTTTTCGGCAGCCGCATTAGTCATCCTGGCTTGCTCCTTGTCCTGGGCAAGCTCAGCCCAAAGGGTTTCAACCATGGTGGTACTATTTCTTGACCCCCCCGATTGCCTCCCTTTGGATGACAACCAGAGTCTCAGGGGCTACTATCTGTACACAGTGCATTTTGCGTTTATAGCATTTGAAAATATTACATTACGTACCTAGAAGCCTCCTAGGAGGCTCATGAAGGCTTCAGTTAATCCGCTTTTTGCGGACCGAACCCTCTCAGCCACGGTACCCATCAAGGTACGATATTCCTCTGAGACGGACGCATATCACAATGTGTCCCTCAATATATCTGGCGCCTTCGGATCTGGAGCAGTATACGCCGTCCCTCGGAAACCGGATAGTCCGGGGCCTTTTTTGCCGTTTCTTGTAGGGGCCGCACAGCCCGTACCCTGGGCAGTCGAAGAATCATCTTTAGGCCCGGTCCTCGCTGTTCCCCGCATTGTCTGCTGATCAGTAACAATCCTCTGGGACGACACCTCGGTGTCATCTACATCATTAGGCAGGGAGATTTGTGGAGGCGTCTCGCTCTCCATCATCTCCGAGAGAAGATCCCCTGAGGAGGAGGACTGTCGCAGAAGGATGCATGCCGGACTGCAAACATATGTTTCAAAATGTTATGCTGGCAACCAGGAAAGAAGGGATATGTTTGAAACATCCTTGTTCACTTACGATTTGGCTAGGGGTCCGCCTTTTTAGAGAGACTGTGTGTCAACGTCGCCTCCCTAGCCAGAGCCCCCTGACAGGGATATCTTCCCTCGCTTAAAAGACCTTATCTTCGGGTCTCCGGAGGCGGTCCTTTTCTTCCCACAAGGAGAAGGGATGTCAGTTTTTCCTTCCCTTCCATCTTCAGAAGAGGGAGTTCCGATCTCCCCGGACGAGACGCCGAGCGAGCCTCTAGAATGAGGGCCTCCTGAGGCCTCCTTGCTCTCCTCCTTGTCTTCCCTCACCGGCACTTGATAGGGTGCCGGAGCCAGCATCCATGTTAACATTGGATCAGCTGAGTCTTCAGGAAGAGGAGCCGAACACCTAATTCTCCCCGCCTTCTTTATCCATCCCTGGCCAAGTACAATTTTCTTAGTACATTGTTATGAGGAATTTAACTAAACTGTGTTTGAGAGTTAAAGTGCTTACCGAGGTATCCAGATGATTGCAGTCAAGGCTGATGTCTTTTGTAGTATCTGGCCACTGTTTTCATGTGCCGAAGAATAATTTCCACATCCCTTTGAGCATCATGCTAGAGAGGTGTTGAAGGGTTCGTGGTCCTTCCGGATTGAATTCCCACATGCAGAGGGGACGTCGTTGGCATGGTAGGACCCGACGGACTAGCATTACTTGGATTATACTGATGAGACCGGTGTCCTTTTCAATGAAGCTCCGAATGCGGCTTTGCAGCATCTGCACTTCACCAACGGGTCCCCAATCCAGCCCCTTATTAACCCACGATGCAAGCTCTAATGGAGGCCCAGAACAGAACACAGGTGTAGCCGCCCACTTTTGCCGCGAGGTTAAGTGATGTAAAACCACTCTTGTTGCCATAGGTCAGAAGATTCTGTGAAGGAGCCCTTTGGCCAAGGAGAATTGGTAAGTTTGCTTATTGCAGCACCTCTGCACTCCACTTGTTTCCCGTCGACCACCTTTGGTTTCACATTAAAGGTCTTGAGCCATAAGACGAAGTGTGGGGAAATACGGAGGAAGGCCTCGCATGTGATGATAAACGCCGAGATATGAAGGAAGGAGTTTGGAGCATGATCATGAAAATCTAGTCCGTAATAAAACATGAGCCCTCGAATGAATGGATGAAGAGCAAACCCTAGCCCTCGGAGGAAGTGAGAGACGAATACTACCCTCTCATTGGATCTAGGAGTAGGGATAAAATGCCCTTGAGCAGGAAGCCTATGGAGGATTTCCACAGTCAAGTATCTTGCCTCCCGGAGCTTTGCAATATCCTCCTCTATGACAGAGGAGGCCACCCATCGGCCTTGAAGGCTGGATCCGGACATTGCGGGGAAGCACGGAGCAACTAGGTTGAACCTTGGGTGTTTGAACTCGAGGTGCGAGAGGTAAAGGAAAGGACTAGCATGGAGGAGAAAAGACAAGTCTTAACCCCTTTATAAATATTAAATCTCCCCCCCCCCACGGCCTTTAAACATGCCTATTTCCAAGGAATCGTGCCAACAGAACGGTTGGGTTAACCACACCCGTCTTGATGAGAATCCCGCAATAGGGGACACGATCTCTGCTTTGACAAGACATGCCAATGAAACCGCCTCTCGAAACATGGAGCGGCAGGATAGAAAATAATGGCCGGGCAATGATGTCATGTCATGCTACGAAAAGTTGTCAGCAGATTGGACTCGTGAAAATATTATACTCTCTATGGTTGTGTGTGAAATTTGTTTTGCAGAGCCGAACCCTATTTTTGTTTGGGGCCGAATTTGGAATATTCGGAGGAGGAACCCACCTTGCAATGCCGAAGGCAATCTACGTGCCGGACACCTCGTCATTGAAGCTTGGTTCAGGGGCTACTGAGGGAGTCCTGGATTAAGGGGTCCTCGGACGTCCGGACTATTAACGTGGGTCAGACTGTTGGACTATGAAGATACAAGACCGAAGACATCTTCCCGTGTCCGGTTGGGACTCTCCTTTGCGTGGATAGCAAGCTTGGTGATTCCGATCTGTAGATTCCTTTCTCTGTAACTGACTTTGTGTAACCCTAGCCCCCTCCGGTGTCTATATAAACCAGAGGGTTTAGTCCGTAGAGATAACAACAATCATAATCATAGGCTACACTTCTAGGGTTTAGCCATTATGATCTCGTGGTAGATCAACTCTTGTAATACTCATATTCATCAAGATCAATCAAGCAGGAAGTAGGGTATTACCTTCATTAAGAGGGCCCGAACCTGGGTAAACATGATGTCCCCCGTCTCCTGTTACCATCAACCTTAGACACACAGTTCGGGACCCCCTACCCGAGGTCCGCCGGTTTTGACACTGATAGTCGCTCACCGTCAGGGGAAGCGCAGTCTGGAGCTTCTCCTCGGCGACGAAGGGAGTGGTCAGCACCGGCTCAAAACAGGCGGGGCCAGCAGCCGAGGTTGGGGTTTTAGCCTTATCGGCGGCCATCAAGCGAGAGCTTGGTGGCGAGGAGCGGCAGATCTGGAGGATTTTTTTAGCGTGGGGAGAAGGGGATCTGGAGTAAGACGAAGGGAAGGCAATGAAGGCTCAGCGGCAGGTGTCAGCCCTTTTGTCGGCCGGAAACGGTTGTCGAGGCAGCGTGGGCAAGCGAAGACGCCCACGTCCCATCAATCCCCACGCGTCGTTCAAGGCCGCATGCGGTTAGGGCCCGCGACGCCCCACACTTGCCCTTTGGCTTCGCCTAGAAGCCAAGTATGAGCGCGCCTTGGGCCCGAGGGCTACTGTCGGCATTCTGGATACGGGGGTACCCAGACTTGCCTGCCTGCGGCCCATTGTGTGGATCCATTGACGGTCTGGTAC
This sequence comes from Triticum aestivum, assembly GCF_018294505.1. Classification (NCBI taxonomy): domain Eukaryota; kingdom Viridiplantae; phylum Streptophyta; class Magnoliopsida; order Poales; family Poaceae; genus Triticum; species Triticum aestivum. Next base: position 510,985,140 of record NC_057804.1, read on the forward strand.
GACCCTACTTCAACATCAACAACTCAAGACCCTCGCGAGGGGCAAACCTCGCGAGGCGGGTAACACCAAGACCTCCAAGGGGATCGGCCTCCTCAGGCTGGCTCCCGAGGAGCGGAGACTTCTATGCAAGGTACACCTCACGAGGCTCGGCTGACATGAGCCATGACAACCAAGGCTAGGCGGGCACAAAGGAGTCAAGCAGCAGGCGCGGAGTCCCGAGAAATCAGCAAAGATTTCCATTCTGGTGCAACAAGACCAAGACCGCCAGGACGACAGGACGGATGTCATCGTCGAGCCCACCTCAGCATCATAAGAAGAGGCTTTTGCAGGCGAAGACCACTTTAGTCAGGATATGGTGTACTTCTTGTCCCCCTTCAAATCTGGCCACTGTGGGATCCCTTCCCGCAAACATTTGGGTAGATGACCAAGGCCACTATAAATAGGACTTAGACACCACCATAGAGGGAGAGGAGAGTAGATCAGATCCATTCCCACTTAACCACCTCACCAGCTCTCTCGAGCTCAAGAACACCTCACCTCCTAAGGCAGTTCATCCACTGTACTAGTTCATCCTCAGCCCCTCGAGGCAATCTACCACAAGGCTGGAGTAGGGTATGACACCGCAAGGTGGCCCGAACTAGGATAAACTGTTGTGTCTCTCTGTTCCTTTGAGCTCGACGCACTAGGCTGTGAGGATCAGGAGTAGGCAGGCTGGGTAGGTTGAGATCTCCGCACGCACCCCAGAGTTTGAACCTATGAAGGGTTTGCGGAACCTGAAATCCGTCACCCTCAAGGAGAAAGAAAATAATTTCAACTTCACAATATCATTATACACATCTTTTTTTTCTTTTGCATATCACACAATTCTACAAATGTGTTTAGATGGGACACGACATCCTCATTAGGAGTACCGGCAAATTGGTCTCTCATAACAAGATTCAACAAAGCGACAATAATATCACAAGACTCCGCACTAGTGGCGGGAGGATCAATTGGAGTACTAATAAAATCACTATTATTAGTATTGAAAAGAATCACATAATTTGGTATTTTCTTCGGACATCGTGACTATGCAAACTAGATTGCAAGCAAACATAAGATCCGACGAGAAAAAAGTGAACGAAAAAGAAGGGAAATTTTTGTGAAGTGGGGGAGATGAAAAAGAGAGGCAAATGGAAAATAATGTAAATTGCAAGGAGATGAGATTTGTGATTAGGAACCTGATAGGTATTGATGATGTCTGCCGGCAACAGTGCCAGAAATTCTTTTGACATGACTTGAATCTGTGTTGGTATTTCCACAAAGAGGAAGGGATGATGCAACACAGCTACAGTGAGTATTTCCCTCAGTTATGAATTCAAGGTTACCAATCCAGTAGCAGAACCAATCAACACTATGTAAACAGTACCTGCACACAAAGAACAAATACTTGCAACCCAATGTGCAAGAGAGGTTGTCAGTCCCTCTACGGTAAAAAGATAGATAAAATTGTGGTAGATTGGATAAATAGATATTCCAAAAACACGAAATAAAATAAGTAAAGAAAAAGTGCAGCAATGTGTTTTTGAGTCTTTGGAATAATAGATTTAAAACAATATGATAAAATATAGGCCTGGGGCCCGTAGATTTCACTACTAGCTTCTATCGAGAAAATAGCATACAGTGGGTGAGGGAGTCCTGGACTAGGGGGTGTCCGGATAGCCGAACTATCATCATCGGCCGGACTCCAAGACTATGAAGATACAAGATTGAAGACTTCGTCCCGTGTCGGGATGGGACTTCCCTTGGCGTGGAAGGCAAGCTTGGCGATACAGATATGTAGATCTCCTACCATTCTAACCGACTCTGTGTAACCCTAGCCCTCTCCGGTGTCTATATAAACCGGATGGTTTTAGTCCATAGGACGAACAACAATCATACCATAGGCTAGCTTCTAGGGTTTAGCCTCCTTGATCTCGTGGTAGATCTACTCTTGTAATACCCACATCATCAATAAAAAAGTAATCAATAGAAGAAACACCAATCATTTTAAGATCTTCTTCATTTTTATGAAAGCAATCGGTAGAAAACGCTCGTTCTAAAAATTCTCTTTTACATCTAAGCATAGCGGTTCTTTTCTTCCTTTCATCCATAGGATTAATTGATTCATTGACATCAACCTTAGGTGGAAAAACTTTAATCTAGAGATTTTCTACATCATCGGAAATTCTATCAATGCTTCTAGACATATCATCAATCTTATTCAACTTTTTTTCTATCATAGTATTGAGAGCTTTTTGAGCATTGATAAATTCTTTAATATTACTCTCAAGATCAGAGGGATTCCTGTTATTATTATAAGAAGAATTGCCATAATTATTAGAGGAATTTTGAGGAAAAGGCCTAGGATTAAAATTACCACTATAAGCATGAAGGAAATATGCCCTAGAGGCAATAATAAAGTTATTATTTATTTCCTCATATCATGATAAATGTTTATTATTCATGCTAGAATTGTATTAACCGGAAACATGATACATGTGTGAATACATAGACAAACATATAGTCACTAGTATGCCTCTACTTGACTAGCTCATTAATCAAAGATGGTTATGTTTCCTAACCATAGACATGTGTTGTCATTTGATTAATGGGATCACTTCATTAGGAGAATGATGTGATTGACATGACCCATTCCGTTAGCCTAGCACTTGATCGTTTAGTATATTGCTATTGCTTTCTTCATGACTTATACATGTTCCTGTAACTATGAGAATTATGCAACTCCCGTTTACCGGAGGAACACTTTGGGTACTACCAAACGTCACAACGTAACTGGGTGATTATAAAGGAGTACTACAGGTGTCTCCGAAGGTACATGTTGAGTTGGCGTATTTCGAGATTAGGTTTTGTCACTCCAATTGTCGGAGAGGTATCTCTGGGCCCTCTCGGTAATGCACATCATTATAAGCCTTGCAAGCAATGTGACCAAATGAGTTGGTTACGGGATGATGCATTACGGAACGAGTAAAGAGACTTGCCGGTAACGAGATTGAACTAGGTATTGGATACCGACGATCAAATCTCGGGCAAGTAACATACCGATGACAAAGGGAATAACGTATGTTGTTATGCGGTCTGACCGATAAAGATCTTCGTAGAATATGTAGCAACCAATATGGGCATCCAGGTTCCGCTATTGGTTATTGACCGATAATAGTTCTAGGTCATGTCTACATAGTTCTCGAACCCGTAGGGTCCGCACACTTAACTTTATGATGACAGTTTTATTATGAGTTTATAAGTTTTGACGTACTGAAGTTTGTTCGGAGTCTCGGATGTGATCATGGACGTAACGAGGAGTCTCGAAAGGGTCGAGACATAAAGATCAATATATTGGAAGCCTATATTTGGACATCGGAATCGTTCCGGGTGAAATCGGCATTTTACCGGAGTACCGGGAGGTTACCAGAACCCCCCCGGGGGGTTATTGGGCCTACATGGGCCTCGAGGGAGAAGAGGGAAGGAGGCAGGAGGGGGCCGCGTGCCCCTCCCCTTCCTAGTCCAAATAGGACAAGGGAAGGGGGGCGGCGCCCCCCCTTTCCTTCCCCTCTTCCTCCTCTTTCCCCCCTTCTCCTATTCCAACTAGGAAAGAAGGGAGTCCTACTCCCGGTGGGAGTAGGACTCCCCCCTTGGCGCGCCCTCCTTGGCCGGCCGCCTCCTCCCCCCTGGCTCCTTTATATACGGGGGCGGGGGGCACCCCATAGACACACAAGTTGATCTACGGATCGTTCCTTAGCCGTGTGCGGTGCCCCCCTCCACCATATTCCACCTCGGTCATATCGTCACGGAGTTTAGGCGAAGCCCTGTGCCGGTAGAGCATCATCATCTTCACCACGCCGTCGTGCTGACGGAACTCATCCCCGAAGCTTTGCCAGATCGGAGCCCGGGGATCGTCATCGAGCTGAACGTGTGCTGAACTCGGAGGTGCCATACATTCGGTGCTTGGATCGGTCGGATCGTGAAGACGTACGACTACATCAACCGCGTTGTGCTAACGCTTCCGCTTACGGTCTACAAGGGTACGTGGACAACACTCTCCCCTCTTGTTGCTATGCCATCACCATGATCTTGCGTGTACGTACGAATTTTTTTGAAATTACTACGTTCCCCAACAGTGGCATCCAAGCCTAGGTTTTATGCGTTGATGTTATATGCACGAGTAGAACACAAGTGAGTTGTGGGCGATACAAGTCATACTGCTTAACAGCATTTCATACTTTGGTTCGGCGGTATTGTGAGAAGAAGCGGCCCGGACCGACATTACACGTACGCTTACACGAGACTGGTTTCACCGTTGCGAGCACTCGTGCTTAATGGTGGCTGGCGGGTGTCTGTCTCTCTCACTTTAGCTGAATCGAGTGTGGCTCCGCCCGGTCCTTGCGAAGGTTAAAACAACACTAACTTGACGAACTATCGTTGTGGTTTTTGATGCGTAGGTAAGAACGGTTCTTGCTAAGCCCGTAGCAGCCACGTAAAATTTGCAACAACAAAGTAGAGGACGTCTAACTTGTTTTTGCAGGGCATGTTGTGATGTGATATGGTCAAGACATGATGCTATATTTATTGTATGAGATGATCATGTTTTCTAATCGAAGTTATCGGCAACTGGCTGGAGCCATATGGTTGTCGCTTTATTGTATGAAATGCAAACGCCCTGTAATTGCTTTACTTTATCTCTAAGCGGTAGCGATAGTCATAGAAGCAATAGATGGCGTAACGACAACAATGCTACGATGGAGATCAAGGTGTCGCGCCGGTGACGATGGTGATCATGACGGTGCTTCGAAGATGGAGATCACAAGCACAAGATGATGATGGCCATATCATATCACTTATATTGATTGCATGTGATGTTTATCCTTTATGCATCTTATCTTGCTTTGATTGACGGTAGCATTTTAAGATGATCTCTCACTAATAATCAAGAAGTGTTCTCCCTGAGTATGCACCGTTGCGAAAGTTCTTCGTGCTGAGACACCACGTGATGATCGGGTGTGATAGGCTCTACGTTCAAATACAACGAGTGCAAAACAGTTGCACACGCGGAATACTTAGGTCATACTTGATGAGCCTAGCATATACAGATATGGCCTCGAAACACAGAGACTGAAAGGTTGAACGTGAATCATATAGTAGATATGATCAACATAGTGATGTTCACCATTGAAACTACTCCATCTCACGTGATGATCGGACATGGTTTAGTTGATTTGGATCACATGATCACTTAGATGACTAGAGAGATGTTTCTCTAAGTGGGAGTTCTTAAGTAATATGATTAATTGAACTTAAATTTATCATGAACTTAGTACCTGATAGTATCTTGCTTGTCTATGTTTGTTTGTAGATAGATGGCTCGTGCTGTTGTTCCGTTGAATTTTAATGCGTTCCTTGAGAAAGCAAAGTTGAAAGATGATGGTAGCAATTACACGGACTGGGTCCGTAACCTGAGGATTATCCTCATTGCTGCACAGAAAAGTTACGTCCTGGAAGCACCGCTGGGTGCCAGGCCTGCTGCTGATGCAACTGACGACGTTAAGAACGTCTGGCAGAGCAAAGCTGATGACTACTCGATAGTTCAGTGTGCCATGCTTTACGGCTAGAACCGGGTCTTTAACGATGTTTTGAACGTCATGGAGCATATGAGATGTTCCAGGAGTTGAAGTTAATATTTCAAGCAAATGCTCGGATTGAGAGATATGAAGTCTCCAATAAGTTCTATAGCTGTAAGATGGAGGAGAATAGTTCTGTCAGTGAACATATACTCAAAATGTCTGGGTATAATAAGCACTTGATTCAACTGGGAGTTAATCTTCCTGATGATAGTGTCATTGACAGAATTCTTCAATCACTGCCACCAAGCTACAAGAGCTTCGTGATGAACTATAATATGCAAGGGATGAACAAGACTATTCCCGATCTCTTCGCGATGCTAAAAGCCACGGAGGTAGAAATCAAAAAGGAGCATCAAGTGTTGATGGTTAACAAGACCACCAGTTTCAAGAAAAAGGGCAAAGGGAAGAATAAGGGGAACTTCAAAAAGAATAGCAAGCAAGTTGCTGCTCAAGAGAAGAAACCCAAGTCTGGACCTAAACCTAAAACTGAGTGCTTCTACTGCAAGAAGACTGGACACTGGAAGCGGAACTGCCCCAAGTATTTGGCGGATAAGAAGGATGGCAAAGTGAACAAAGGTATATGTGATATACATGTTATTGATGTGTACCTTAATAATGCTCGCAGTAGCACCTGGGTATTTGATACTGGTTCTGTTGCTAATATTTGCAACTCGAAACAGGGACTACGAATTAAGCGAAGATTGGCTAAGGACGAGGTGACGATGCGCGTGGGAAATGGTTCCAAAGTCGATGTGATCGCAGTCGGCACGCTACCTCTACATCTACCATCGCGATTAGTTTTAGAACTAAATAATTGTTATTTGGTGCCAGCGTTGAGCATGAACATTATATCTGGATCTTGTTTGATGCGAGACGGTTATTCATTTAAATCAGAGAATAATGGTTGTTCTATTTATATGAGTAATATCTTTTATGGTCATGCACCCTTGAAAAGTGGTCTATTTTTATTGAATCTCGATAGTAGTGATACATATATTCATAGTGTTGAAACCAAAAGATGCAGAGTTGATAACGATAGTGCAACTTATTTGTGGCACTGCCGTTTAGGTCATATCGGTGTAAAGTGGATGAAGAAACTCCATACTGATGGGCTTTTAGAATCACTTGGTACTTGTGAACCGTGCCTCATGGGCAAGATGACTAAAACGCCGTTCTCCGGAACTATGGAGTGAGCAACTGATTTGTTGGAAATCATACATACTAATGTTTGTGGTCCAATGAATGTTGATGCTCGTGGCGGGTATCGTTATTTTCTCACCTCCACAGATGATTTGAGCGGATATGGGTATATCTACTTGATGAAACACAAGTCTGAAACATTTGAAAAGTTCAAAGAATTTCAGATTGAAGTGGAAAATCATCGTAACAAGAAAATAAAATTTCTATGATCTGATCGTGGAGGAGAATATTTGAGTTACGAGTTTGGTATACACTTGAAACAATGCAGAATAGTTTCGCAACTCACGCCACCCGGAACACCACAGCGAAATGGTGTGTCCGAACGTCGTAATCGTACTTTACTAGATATGGTACGATCTATGATGTCTCTTACTGATTAACCGCTATCGTTTTGGGGTTATGCTTTAGAGACAGCCGCATTCACGTTAAATAGGGCACCATCAAAATCTGTTGAGACGATGCCTTATGAACTGTGGTTTGGCAAGAAACCAAAGTTGTCGTTTCTTAAAGTTTGGGGCTGCGATGCTTATGTGAAGAAACTTCAACCAGATAAGCTCGAACCCAAATCGGAGAAATGTGTCTTCATAGGATACCCAAAAGAGACTATTGGGTACACCTTCTATCACAGATCTGAGGGCAAGATTTTCGTTGCTAAAACCGGATCCTTTCTAGAGAAGGAGTTTCTCTCGAAAGAAGTGAGTGGGAGGAAAGTAGAACTTGATGAGATAACTATATCTACTCCCTTATTGGAAAGTAGTTCATCACAAGAACCAGTTCCTGTGACAACTACACCAATTAGTGAGGAAGCTAATGATATTGATCATGAAACTTCAGATGAAGTTTCTACTGAACCTCGTAGGTCTACCAGAATAAGATCTGCACCAGAGTGGTACGATAATCCAATTCTGGAAGTCATGTTGCTTGACCATGATGAACCTACGAACTATGAGGAAGCGATGATGAGCCCAGATTCCGCAAAATGGCTAGAGGCCATGAAATCTGAGATGGGATCCATGTATGAAAACAAAGTATGGACTTTGGTTGACTTGCCCGATGATCGGCAAGCAATTGAGAACAAATGGATCTTTAAGAAGAAGACTGACGCATATGGTAATGTAACTATCTCGACTTGTTGCGAAAGGTTTTCGACAAGTTCAAGGAGTTGACTACGATGAGACTTTCTCACCCGTAGCAATGCTTAAGTCTGTCCGAATCATGTTAGCTATTGCTGCATTTCATGATTATGAAATTTGGCAAATGGATGTCAAAACTGCATTCTTGAATGGATTTCTGGAAGAAGAGTTGTATATGATGCAGCCAGAAGGTTTTGTTGATCCAAAAGGTGCTAACAAAGTGTGCAAGCTCCAGCGTTCCATTTATGGACTGGTGCAAGCATGTCGGAGTTGGAATAAACGCTTTGATAGTGTGATCAAAGCATATGGTTTTATACAGACTTTTGGAGAAGCCTGTATTTACAAGAAAGTGAGTGGGAGCTCTGTAGCATTTCTGATATTATATGTAGATGACCTATTATTAATTGGAAATGATATAGAATTTCTGGATAGCATAAAGGGATACTTGAATAAAAGTTTTTCAATGAAAGACCACGGTGAAGCTGCTTACATATTGGGCATCAAGATCTATAGAGATAGATCAAGACACTTGATAGGACTTTCACAAAGCACATACCTTGATAAAATTTTGAAAAAGTTCAAAATGGATTAGGCAAAGAAAGGGTTCTTGCCCGTACTGCAAGGTGTGAAGTTGAGTCAAACTCAATGCCCGACCACAGCAGAAGATAGAGAGAAAATGAAAGATGTTCCCTATGCTTCAGCCATAGGCTCTATCATGTATGCAATGCTGTGTACCAGACCTGACGCATGCTTAGCAATAAGCTTGGCAGGAAGGTACCAAAGTAATCCAGGAGTGGATCACTGGACAGCGGTCAAGAACATCCTGAAATACCTGAAAAGGACTAAGGATATGTTTGTCGTATATGGAGGTGACAAAGACCTAGTCGTAAATGGTTACGTTGATGCAAGCTTTGACACTAATCCAGACAATTCTAAATCGCAAACCGGATACATGTTTTTATTAAACGGTGGAGCTGTAAGTTGGTGCAGTTCTAAACAAAGCGTCGTGGCGGGATCTACATGTGAAGCAGAGTACATAGCTGCTTCAGAAGCAGCAAATGAAGGAGTCTGGATGAAGGAGTTAATTTCCGATCTAGGTGTCATACCTAGTGCATCGGGACCAATGAAAATCTTCTGTGACAATACTGGTGCAATTGCCTTGGCAAAGGAATCCAGATTTCACAAGAGGACCAAGCACATCAAGAGACGCTTCAATTCCATTCGGGACCAAGTCCAAGTGGGAGACATAGAGATTTGCAAGATACATATGGATCTGAATGTTGCAGACCCGTTGACTAAGCCACTCTCACGAGCAAAACATGATCATCACCAAGACTCCATGGGTGTTAGAATCATTACTATGTAATCTAGATTATTGACTCTAGTGCAAGTGGGAGACTGAAGGAAATATGCCCTAGAGGCAATAATAAAGTTATTATTTATTTCCTCATATCATGATAAATGTTTATTATTCATGCTAGAATTGTATTAACCGGAAACATGATACATGTGTGAATACATAGACAAACATATAGTCACTAGTATGCCTCTACTTGACTAGATCATTAATCAAAGATGGTTATGTTTCCTAACCATAGACATGTGTTGTCATTTGATTAATGGGATCACACCATTAGGAGAATGATGTGATTGACATGACCCATTCCGTTAGCCTAGCACTTGATCGTTTAGTATATTGCTATTGCTTTCTTCATGACTTATACATGTTCCTGTAACTATGAGAATTATGCAACTCCCGTTTACCGGAGGAACACTTTGGGTACTACCAAACGTCACAACGTAACTGGGTGATTATAAAGGAGTACTACAGGTGTCTCCGAAGGTACATGTTGAGTTGGCGTATTTCGAGATTAGGTTTTGTCACTCCGATTGTCGGAGAGGTATCTCTGGGCCCTCTCAGTAATGCACATCATTATAAGCCTTGCAAGCAATGTGACCAAATGAGTTGGTTACGGGATGATGCATTACGGAACGAGTAAAGAGAATTGCCGGTAACGAGATTGAACTAGGTATTGGATACCGACGATCAAATCTCGGGCAAGTAACATACCGATGACAAAGGGAATAACGTATGTTGTTATGCGCTCTGATCGATAAAGATCTTCGTAGAATATGTAGGAACCAATATGGGCATCCAGGTTCCGCTATTGGTTATTGACCGAGAATAGTTCTAGGTCATGTCTACATAGTTCTCGAACCCGTAGGGTCCGCATGCTTAACGTTACGATGACAGTTTTATTATGAGTTTATATGTTTTGATGTACGGAAGTTTGTTCGGAGTCCCGGATGTGATCACGGACGTAACGAGGAGTCTCGAAATGGTCGAGACATAAAGATCAATATATTGGAAGCCAATATTTGGACATCGGAATCGTTCTGGGTGAAATCGGCATTTTACCGGAGTACCGGGAGGTTACTCGAACCCCCCGGGGGGGTTATTGGGCCTACATCGGCCTCGAGGGAGAAGAGGGAAGGAGGCAGGAGGGGGCCGCGCGCCCCTCCCCTTCCTAGTCAGAATAGGACAAGGGAAGGGGGGCGGCGCCCCCCCTTTCCTTCCCCTCTTCCTCCTCTTTCCCCCCTTCTCCTATTCCAACTAGGAAAGAAGGGAGTCCTACTCCCGATGGGAGTAGGACTCCCCCTTGGCGCGCCCTCCTTGGCCGGCCGCCTCCTCCCCCCTGGCTCCTTTATATACGGGGGCGACCCCATAGACACACAAGTTGATCTACGGATCGTTCCTTAGCCGTGTGCGGTGCCCCCCTCCACCATATTCCACCTCGGTCATATCGTCGCGGAGTTTAGGCGAAGCCCTGCGCCGGTAGAGCATCATCATCGTCACCACGCCGTCGTGCTGACGGAACTCATCCCCGAAGCTTTGCTGGATCGGAGCCCGGGGATCGTCATCGAGTTGAACGTGTGCTGAACTCGGAGGTGCCGTACGTTCGGTGCTTGGATCGGTCGGATCGTGAAGACGTACGACTACATCAACCGCGTTGTGCTACGCTTCCGCTTACGGTCTACGAGGGTACGTGGACAACACTCTCCCCTCTCGTTGCTATGCCATCACCATGATCTTGCGTGTACGTAGGAATTTTTTTTTGAAATTACTACGTACCCCAACAAAGCATTGTTATTAAAATTGTTTCGCGAGACAAATTCACATCGACGAGATCACTATTTTTCTCAATCATAAAGGCTCACCATTAAGATCAATAGGATCATTTTTACTAGGAACCAATTTTGAGCATCAACTTTTCACTCAAAGTATTAATTTCTTCAACCGAATTAACCTTTTTACTAGTAGGCGCTCTTTTGGTATGCCATTGTGAATAATTTGCCATAATGTTATCATGAAATTTATTAGCTTCACCAAAAGTAATCTCCATAAAACTACCAGCCACGGCAAAATCTAAAATATTTCTGGAAACAAAATTCAATCCCGCACAATTTTTTGTATAATCATCTAAAGATTTAAACCATGAGTAGGACAATTTCTTAGCATCAATTTCATTCTTTCCCAAGATTGTGCAACATATTCATGCTCAAGTTGCTTAAAATTCATAATTTGTTGCTTCAAATTCATGATTCGAGTCCTAAGGGAAATAATTTTGGCGGGCGGAAAATACTTAGTAATAAAAGCATCTTTGTACTTATCCCAAGAATCAATACTATTGCGAGGCAAAGAAGAAAACCAATTTTTTGCACGATCCCTCAAGGAGAAAGGAAATAATTTCAACTTCACAATATCATTGTCCACATCTTTTTTCTTTTACATATCACACAATTGTATGAATGTGTTTAGATGGGACGCGACATCCTCATTAGGAGTATCGGCAAATTGGTCTTTCGGAACTAGATTCAACAAAGCGACATTAATATCACAAGACTTCGCACTAGAGGCGGGAGGAGCAATCGGAGTACTAATAGAATCACTATTATTAGTATTGGAAAAATCACATAATTTGGTATTTTCTTGAGACATCCTGACTATGAAAACTAGATTGCAAGCAAACAAGAGATCCGACGATTAAAAGGCGAATGAAAAAGATGGCAAATAAAAAGGCAAATTTCTGAGAAGTGGGGGAGATGAAAACGAGAGACAAATGGCAAATAATGTAAATTGCAAGGAAATGAGATTTGTGATTAGGAACCTAATAGATGTTGATGATGTCTCCCCGGCAATGGCACCAGAAATTCTTTTGACGTGGCTTGAATCCACGTCAGTATTTCCCCAGAGAGGAAGGGATGATGCAGAACACCTGCGGTAAGTATTTCCCCTAGTTATGAAACCAAGGTTATCAATCTAGTAGGAGAACCAGGCAACACTATGTAAACGGTACCTGCACACAAAGAACAAATACTTGCAACCCAAGGCGTAAGAGAGGTTGTCAATCCCTCTATGGTAAAAAGAAAGATAAAATTGTGGTAGATCCTAGATTAGTAGACCGACTCCTTCCTGCATCTACTACTATTACTCCACACATCGACTGCTGACTAATTCGCCTAACTAAACCAAAGATTTAGAGAAGAAATACGAGGCTATAACAATCATGCATATAAGCGTTCAGATAAATCTCAAATAATATTCATGGATAGATCTGATCATAAACTCGCACTTCATTGGATCCCAACAAACACACTGCAAAAAGTCATTACATCAAATAGATCTCCAAGAACATCGAGGAGAACATTGTATTAAGAATCAAAAAGAGAGGAGAAGCCATCTAGCAACTACCTACGGACCCGCAGGTCTATGGTGAACAACTCAGGCATCATTAGAGGAGCACTAGCGAGGATGATGAACCCCTCCATGATCTTGCTCCCCTCCAGAAAGGTGCAATAAAAAATAATAGATACATTGGAGACGTAACAATCATACTCGGAGTCCCTAGAACCTTCGACGAACGATCCCTCATACCGCCCTGAATAGCCCCTCGAACCGAAAACCAGCCTCTCTACTAGGTTGCAAGCGTGCAACCTTCATGACCTGGTAGCGCTTCGCCTTCTAGAGCTAATTGTCTCTAGAGAATTAGAGGTAGGAGATTAGAACCACACGAAGCTTCTAATTATGAGGACAAGAGGATTAGACTAGCTCTAATTAGTTAACTAGGCAACTAGAAGTAGAACTAGAAGAATTTGAGGAGGCTCCAAAACTTGTTTTGTCTGAAAGGAAAAAAATCCCCTAGTATATATAGGTTGGAGGGGAGGGAGAGGGCAGCCAATGATGTCTACTATGCAACTTTATTTCTTGTAGACTCTGTTGGGCCTCCAAGCGCAAAGTTTTCTAGGACAACATCAAATTTCTCTCAAGTGGATGACCTAAGGCTTATCAATCTGTGGGAGGTGTAGAATGAAAATGGTATCTCTTAAACAATCCTGTAATCAAATACAAGAAATCTCTTGTGTCCCCAACACACCCAATACAACGGCAAAATGTATAGGTGCACTAGTTCGGCGAAGAGATGGAGATGCAAATGTAGTATGGATAGTAGAAATAAGTTTTTATAATCTAAAATAATAAAAATAGCAAGGTAGCAAGTAATAAAACTGAGCACAAACGGTGTTGCAATGCTCAGAAACAAGGCCTAGGGTTCATAGTTTCACTAGTGCAATCTCTTAAGAGTGCTAACATAATTGAATCTTATAACAAGTTCGACAAAGAATCACTCCAAAGTTTTATCAGAGAAAGTTGGGCGAAAATATTTATTAACTTATGTGCCTAGATTACCCCAATGTCACCACGGGAATCCGCAAGTTGATTACCAAAACATATATCTAGTGACTCAATAGAATACCCCATTGTCACCACGGGTATCCACAAGCAAGAGATACATCAAGGGTTCTCAAATACAAAATATTTAATCCAACATAATGAAACCTCATAGAGCAAGACTCAATTCATCACAACAAAATAGAGAGCGAAAAACACCATATGATCTGAGTATACTAACAAAGCCCATGGTTACATCAAGATCATGTCGGATCAAGAACGAGAGAGAGAGAGAGAGAGAGAGAGAGAGATAGATCAAACACATAGCTATTGGTACATACCCTTAGCCCCGTGGTTGAACTACTCCCTCATCATCATGGAGACCGCCGGGATGATGAAGATGACCCCCGGTGATGATTTACCGCTTTGACAGGGTGTCAGAAAAGGGCTCCATATGAGATTGCTTTGGTATAGAGGCTTGTGGTGGCGGGGTGGAAGTTCTAGGTTTCTTTATGTGGTTTTCACAATTTATAGGAATTCTTGGCGTCAGTTTCACGTCAGTGGGCCCACAAGGGATCGACAAGCTCGGCAAGTGTGCCCTAGGGGGCATCCCTTTAGCTTGTCGCTCCCCTGGACTTTGTCTGGTCCACCCCCAGGCTTCGGGGGTCTCTTTTGGTCCCAAAAAAATCACGTATGGATTTTCTGGAAAGCCAAAAACATGCAGAAAACAACAGCTGGCATTGGGTACTAGGTTAATAGGAAAGTTCCATAAAAATCATATAAAAGTGCACCAAAACCATATAAAATTGTTGTAAACATGGCATGAATACTTCATAAATTATATATATGTTGGAGATGTATTGGCATCCCCAAGTTTAATTCCTGCTCGTCCTCAAGTAGGTGAATGATAAAATAAATAATTTATGAATTGTGAATGCTAGCATAGTGCATAAGTTTGACCAATGATCATTTCAGTCACTTTTACTAAAATCATAAAACAACTCTTTCTCATAAAAATCATCATGGTAAAGTAGCAATCAATTCAAATGCTATCGTTTAAACAATATATTCTCTTAAAACTTTACAAGCTATGTACTTAGTCACCAAACAATTTCAATGCATTTTATTTTCAACAAATTCAAAGTAAGAGCTCCACATACTTAATTATCATATAGTCATCTATGATTACTAATACTCGAAGCATATTTTTAGAACAAATAGCATCCATCAAACACAGAGAAAGATAGGGGCTTAATGTTTCACCTCCCAACTTATTAATCATAGAGAAAATTGTCAACAATAATAATTCATGATCAAATATATTTGACTGGATATATGTGTTTGGATCTTTCCCCACCACAAGATGGTTGTCAACTATAGAATAGGTTGGAATGAGAAGTTGAATCAACAAAAATAAAATTGACGGAGAAGTAAAAGATTAGCCCTTCATAGAAGGAAGCATGGATATATAGAGGTGCCAGAGCTCATTGCTTAAAACAGAGATGACTACATTTTGAGTGGTTATGACCCACAAGTATAGGGGATCTATCGCAGTGATGACCCACAAGTATATGGGGTCAATTGTAGCCCTTTTAGATAAGTAAGAGTGTTGAACCCAACAAGGAGCAAAAGGAAATGACAAGTGGTTTTCAGCAAGGTAATATCTACAAGTGCTAAAATTGTGAGTAGCGGAGTAGTTTGATAGCAGGATATTTTGTAATGAGCAAGTAACAATTCTCTGTTGGAAAAGGTAGTGCCTAGTGTTAGAACTAATCTTGTTATTGATGAGTCATGCATGTAGTTCAAGCTGCGGCAGGTGTGCACGTCAGAGTTGTGCTTCACGTGTACATATATGCAAAGCTAATCTGTTTAGTTAGTTGCATGCATAGATTTGTTAGTGCCTTAGTGCATGCATGGGCTGTTAGTTGGGTAGCTGGGTAGTACTAGATAATGGAGAGAATCCAGGGATTAGTTAGCTGGATGTGCTCGTACGTGGTATGGTGGCCGAGTGTGGCGGCTGGGGTAGTGCGTGCATGTAGCTAGGAAGTTGGTTAGTGGCGTGAGTTTTGCATGGCTTGAGTGCCTACCTTCGTGTATATATATTGCACTGAGTAAATGGAAAAGAAGCCGAGAGGGCAGTGGGAAAATGTAGCCTTTGTGGTAGCCAAGGGAGAGTCACTTGGCAAAGCTATGTGTTCTTCCCTAGTATATGCGTGTGTGTGTGAGAGAGAGAGAGAGAGTTTATGAGTTTTTCCAACCGTGTTCCTTCCATGGTGTGTGTTCATGAGATAAGAGAGAAACCACAAGAGAGTTGTGTAAGGCAGCTTGAGGTAGAAGAAGGAGCGGCACTGCAATGTGAGGCGGCGCCAACAATTGGTATCAGAGCCTTGTCGATCCGAGGTGACGGTGGCGGCGCGGCGGACTCCATGTGAGGTGGAGGTCGGCGGTGCAAGGTGGACGTTGTTGGTGGCGCGATGCTGCTAGCTGCTGGTGTGTGTCTCCATCGTCGTCGAGCTGCGTCACGAGAGATGGAGAAAGGAATTGTTGTCCGGTAAGTTGCAACACCGACAGCAAGGTGGTGATGGCCATGTGTGGATGCCATCGCCATAAGAAGTTCCATGTCCGAGTCTTCGATAAGGTGTGTCATCGTCGACAACATGGAGATGAGTCACCGGCGAGTTGTGTCACCGGTGGCAAGCATGGAGGCGAGTTGCCGGCGAGTTGCGGCACCGGTGGCAAACATGCGGCAGCGAGCGTGCCACGGAGGTGCGCTCGTGGTGAAGGCGCACGAGGTGCGGCTCTCGCTGAAGCTAGCGGCGACTGCGGCAATCAGTGTGACAAGATGGCATTGGCGGACATCTCGGTGTTGCACCGACGACATCAACGACCACGTGCTTCAAGAGAGAAATAAGCTAACAAGATTAGGGAGGTGAATGTTAGAACTAATCTTGTTATTGATGAGTCATGCATGTAGTTCAGGCTGCAGCAGGTGTGCACGTCAGAGTTGTGCTTCACGTGTACACATATGCAAAGCTAATCTGTTTAGTTAGTTGCATGCATAGATTTGTTAGTGCCTTAGTGCATGCATGGGCTGTTAGTTGGGTAGCTGGGTCGTACTAGATAATGGAGAGAATCCAGGGATTAGTTAGCTGGATGTGCTCATACGTGGTATGGTGGCCGAGTGTGGCGGTTGGGGTAGTGCGTGCATGTAGCTAGGAAGTTGGTTAGTGGCGTGAGTTTTGCATGGCTTGAGTGCCTACCTTAGTGTATATATATTGCACTGAGTAAATGGAAAAGAAGCCGAGAGGGCAGTGGCAAAATGTAGCCTTCGTGGTAGCCAAGGGAGAGTCACTTGGCAAAGCTATGTGTTCTTCCCTGGTATATGCGTGTGTGTGTGTGAGAGAGAGTTTATGAGTTTTTCCCACCGTGTTCCTTCCATGGTGTGTGTTCATGAGATAAGAGAGAAACCACAAGAGAGTTGTGTAAGGCAGCTTGAGGTAGAAGAAGGAGCGGCACTGCAACGCGAGGCGGCGCCAACACCTAGGAGGCGCTTAGGCATGCCTAGGCGCTAGGCAATGGCCAAACGCCTCACCTAGGGCATAAATGCAGGTCTAGGCAAGGCAAGCAAGGAATTGCCTACCCAAGCAAGAAATCATGCACATACTGCACTAATTTGCCAAACGGGTTATATTTCAAAGGTAGTAGACGGTAATAAACTTATTTATATGCCATAAACTAATGTCAACACCCATATAATAATCACAAATACACTAGGAGTAAAAACTATATTACCGCCTAGGCCTTGCCTTGGACGCTTAGGCACCGCCTAGGCACTAGGCGAAGGCCAACCGCCTTGCTTACGCCTACCGCTTTTTTCAACCTACAATAGTAGTAACAAAAGTGCAGCAAGGTAGCCCAATCCTTTTGAGTCAAAGGACAGGCCAAGACGGTTTCTTATGATAAGCAAAGTGTTCTTGAGGGTACACGGGAATTTCATCTAGTCACTTTCATCATGTTGGCTTAATTCGTGTTCGGTACTTTGATAAATTGATATGTGGGTAGAATGGTGCTTAGGTGCTGTTCTTACTTGAACAAACCTCCTACTTATGATTAACCCTCTCCCAAGCATCCGCAACTACGAGAAAAGTATTAAGAATACATTCTAACCAGAGCATTAAACTTTTGGAACCAATCGGTCCCTTAGGAATAGCGCATAAACTGGGGTTTAAGCTTCTGTCACTCTCGCAACCCACCATCTAATAACTACTCCACAATTCATTCCCTTAGGACCAAATATGGTGAAGTGTCATATAGTCGACGTTCACATGACAACACTAAGAGAACGGCAACATACATACCATCAAAATATCGAACACATATCAAGTTCGCATGATTACTTGCAACATGATTTCTCCCGTGACCTCTAGAACGAAAGTAACTATTCACAAATAATAAAAATGCTCAAGATCATAGTGGTATTAAATACCATAATGGATCTGAACATATAATCTTCCACCAAATAAACCATATAGTAATCAACTGCAAGATGTAATCAACACTACTAGTCAACCATGAGCACCAATCTATAGTTTTGATACAAAGATTGAACACAAGAGATGAACTAGGGTTTGAGAGGAGTTGGTGCTGTGAAGATGTTGATGAAGATAGCCCTCCCCAATACTGGAGAGTTGTTGGTGATGATGATGACGATGATTTCCCCCTCCGGGAGGGAAGTTCCCCCAGCAGAATCGCTCCGTCGGAGGGCAAAAGTGCTCCTACCCAAGTTCCGCCTCGAGGCGGTAGCGCTTCATCCCGAATGTCCTCCCCTTATTTTTTCTAGGTAAAAATGACTTATATACCAGAAGATGGGCAGCATTGGTGGGCCGAGGAGGGCAACACCCGCCAGGGTGCGCTTGGGCCTCCTGGCGCGCCCAGGTGGGTTGTGCCCACCTGGTGGCCCTCCTCTGGTACTTATTTGCTCCAATATTTATTAAATATTCAATAAAAAATCCTCAGGGAGTTTCAGCTCAATTGGAGTTGTGCATAATAGGTAGCTTGACGTAGATTTTTTAGGTCCAGATTTCCAGCTGCCAGAATTCTCCCCCTTGGTGCATACCCTGCATATTATGAGAGAAAAGGCATTAAAAGTACTCCAAATTGCATTATTAAACAATAAAACAACATAAATAACAGTAGGAAAACATGATGCAAAATGGATGTATCAACTCCCCCAAGCTTAGACCTCGCTTCTCCTCAAGCGAAAACCGAAATCGAAAAACATGTCCACATGCTTAGAGAGAGAGAGATGTCGATAAAAACAAAAATACGGATATAGTAGCATCATGTGACTTATTATAACAGCAACAAACTTCGATATAAAACTTTTATCATAGACTTCTCATGAACAAGTGAAAGTTCATCACAACATCGAAGTATAAAGCATAAACTCTATTGGAAATCAACAAACTATGTTCTCAGTCAACTTTGCAACTACAATTCATCATCTTTTCAGGAAGGGTCAAGTATCGGAGCCTTTAGGCAAGTACACATACTCAACCATCATTTAGTCTTCTATGATTGCTAACACTCACCATGTACACATGGGCAAAACGTTTCAACCGGACACAAAGAAATATAGGGGCTTACAGTTTCGCCTCCCACCACACTCTCCTCGAGGGTGATGTCAACAATAATAACTTATGCCACCCATATTCAATTGAACATATGTGCCTAGATCTTTCCTCACCACATGATGCTTGCCAAAAGAAAAATAAAAGGAATAGAGAGAAAAACTTTGACTCTTGCATAAAAGTAAATACATGAAAGTAAAAGATAGGACATTCGCAGAGGGAAGTAGAGGTTACCATGCGCTTTTTTTTGTATGCTCAACCCCTTAGTGCAAGAGAATGTCACGTTATATTGCCCCTTGTGATGGCAACCTTTATTATGCGGTCTGTCACTTTTATTCTTCACCATCACAAGTTCGCACAACTCTCAATTTTCCCTTACACTAAATGATCTCACATTTTTATAAGCAATTTTTATTGGCCTTTTTGCACCGATGACAACTTACTTGAAGGATCTTACTCAATCCATAGGTAGGTTTGGTGGACTCTAATACAAGATAGGGTTTAAGGGTTTTGAATCCACAAGTAGTATCTCTAATTAGTGCGGAATTTTTGGCTAGCAAAGATAGGGGCAAGCACCACATGTTGAAGGATCTATGACAATATGACTTGTATGTGAATATGAACAAACATAAATCATTAAGTTGTCTTACTTGTCCAACGTCAACAATTTTGGCATATAATATTTTGATGGGTGCTCATAATCACAAAAGATTTCCATGATAGTGTATTTATATGTGAGTCTTCTCTTCCCTTATTAACTCTTTCATGTGTTGCATCATTGACCAATACTATGTTTGTCAATCTACAATAAAATTTTCTACTTATACTTTTCCTTATGTAATGTCATCACTTACCATAAATTATCATATGATCTTTTCTTATTATTTCCTTTCTTTTTATTGCAGCAAGAAAGTAAAGAAGGCAAAACTCAAACTAAACTTTATTATATCTCACACATGATTACAAGGACTGATCACTAAGCAAATTCACAAAAAGCAAGGATCGAACTAAATTTTTATTCATCTAATAGCAAAAGATAACCATTGATCGAACTAAGAAAATAAAGGCAAAAGATAGTGGAGATTGATATGATATCGGGGCACCTCCCTCAAGCTTGGCAAAAGCCAAGGGGAGTGCCCATACCCAATACTCAGTTGTCCTTTGGTGGTGATGAAGAAGATGGTGGTGATGAAGTAGAAGGTCTCTTGTCCTCGGGTTTCCATGGCAGAGGCTCACCATCATAAGAGGAGGAGTGAGTCTCCCGGATCCTGCAAATGGCAGCCAAACTCATACCTTTAAACCTGGCCTCATATTCAAAGACCTGGCTTTGAAGATCGTGGATCTGGCTATGGAGGAAGTTGATTTTCTCGTTGAGGGAGAAGATGATGTCCTTTATGGGCTTGCCATCCAGCTTGAGATCACGGGTATAGTCCACGATCAAGAGGTGATTGGCATTGAGTCCATGCTCCACCATCCCCTTGCACATGAAGATGTCCTGCTCCATGGCTCCAAGTCTGGCGTCCACGGATCCAGTCCCCCTAGGTCCTTGCACATCATGGATGTGCAGCACCCCATCGCTCATCCAGATAGCTTGAGGGTGCTGCATCACCTCCCGTAGATATTGGTTGATGACGTTGTTGAAGAACTTGCCCTTGGAGGAGCTTGAAGAGGCCATGGTGGATTGGATCTGATAGAAAACAACAAGAAAAGAAAATAGGAGATTTCTCCGCTATACAGAGGTTAACATGTTTGGGAGGTATATATAGATTTTTTATCTTGGGGAACAAGCAAAACGGAAGAAAAACGAAGACCGAAAAGTACCCGAGGTGGGAACAACCCACCTAGGCGTGCCAGGCAAGCCTGGCGCGCCCTGGTATATTGTGCCCAATAGGGTCACTTTCCTGGAAGTTTTTTGTTTTCCTAATTTTCTAAATATTTCAAAACTAACAAAAAATATTTTTGCGGATTTTTTGGAGTCCGTTTACTTACTGTATCATTACCTCCTTATTTTCATGATTCTAGAGTGTTCCGGAAGGACTCTTTTATGTGTTCTTGTGGTGTCAAAGTTTGGATAACATTGCTTTCAACATTAATGGGCGTACCTGAGATATAGTTCTTTATTCGTTGCCCATTCACAACCTTTGGGTTAGTCCCTTCAGCATTATTAATTTTGATAGCTCCGGATCCATAGACCTTCCCATTTGGAGAAGAGTTTTCCTCCAAAGAATCTGAAATGAGAGTTGTACAAAAGAACATATTCTCCTACATTGAACTCACACTTTTGGATTCTTTTGTCATGCCATCTTTTAACTTTTTCTTTGAATAACTTAGCATTTTCATAAGCCCGGGTTCTCCATTCATCTAATGAGCTAATATCAACTAACCTCTTTTCCCCAGCAAGTTTGAAATCATAATTGAGTTCTTTTACTGCCCAAAATGCTTTGTGTTCTAACTCAAGAGGTAAATGACAAGCTTTTCCATAAACCATTTTATATGGAGACATACCCATAGTATTTTTATAAGCTGTTCTATAAGCCCAAAGTGCATCATCTAATTTCTTCGACCAATTCTTCCAGGGCCTATTGACAGTCTTTTGTAAGATTAGTTTTATTTCTCTATTGCCAAGTTCAACTTGACCAGTAGACTGAGGATGATAAGGTGACGCAATTCTATGGTTAACATCATACTTAGCAAGCATTTTACGGAAAGCACCATGAATAAAGTGTGAACCACCATCAGTCATTAAATATCTAGGGACTCCAAACCTAGGGAAAATAACTTCCTTAAGAATTTTAATAGAGGTGTTGTGATCAACACTTCTGGTTGGAATAGCTTCTACCCACTTAGTAACATAATCAACAGCAACCAAAATATGTGTATACCCATTAGAGGAAGGAAAATGTCCCATAAAGTCAAATCCCAAAACATCAAATGGTACAACAGCAAGTGAATAATTCATAGGCATTTCTTGACGCTTACCGATATTACATATTCTTTGGCATTCATCACATGATGAGACAACTTACAGGCATCCTTGAAGAGAGTAGGCCAATAAAAACCAGATAGAAATACCTTATGAGCGGTTCAGTCTCCCGCATGATGTCCTCCATAAGCTTCAGAGTGACATTTCTGTAGGATTCGTTCCTGTTCATGCTCAGGTACACAACGTCTTATAATACCATCTGCTCCTTGTTTATAAAGATGTGGGTCATCCCATAAGTAATGTCTTAAATCATAGAAGAATTTTTTCTTTTTTTGGTATGTGAAGCTAGGTGGTATGTATTTAGCAACAATATAATTAGCATAGTCAGCATACCAAGGTGTACTATGAGAAACATTTATTACATCTAGTTGTTCATCAAGGAAGCTATCATTAATAGGTTGTGGGTCATCAAGAATATTTTCAAGTCTAGACAAGTTATCAGCTACGGGGTTCTCTGCTCCCTTCCTATCAGTGATATGCAAATCAAATTCTTGTAGCAGAAGAACCCACCTGATGAGTCTAGGTTTAGCATCTTTCTTTTCCATAAGATATTTTATAGCAGCATGATCGGTGTGAACAATTACTTTAGAATCAACAATGTAAGATCTGAATTTATCACAAGCAAACACCACTGGTAAGAATTCGTTTTCAGTAGTAGCATAGTTTCCTTGAGCACTGTATAGAGTTTTACTAGCATAATGAATAACATTTAATTTCTTATCAACTCTTTGTCCTAGTAGAGCACCAATAGCACAATCACTAGCATCACATATAATCTCAAAAGGCAAGTTCCAATCAGGTGGTTGAACAATAGGTGCAGTGATTAAGAGGCTTTCTTTAGTGTTTCAATGGCTTCCATACAATCATCATCAAACACAAAGGGAATATCCTTTTGTAAAATATTAGTAAGAGGCCTAGAAATTTCAGAAAAGTCTTTGATAAACCTCCTACAGAAACCAACATGACCAAGGAAACTACGAATACCTTTGATATCTTTAGGACATGGCATTTTCTCAATTGCATCAACCTTGGCTTTGTCCACCTCAATGCCTCTTTCAGAAATTTTCTTGCCCAAGACAATACCTTCATTAACCATAAAGTGGCACTTCTCCCAATTCAAAACAAGATTTTTTTGTTCACATCTCTGCAAAACTCGATCATCATTGCTCAAAAAATCATCAAAAGACTTCCCATAAACAGAAAAGTCATCCATGAAAATCTTAACAATCTTTTCACAAAAATTGGAGAATATAGCAGTCATAAATCCTTGAAAGGTACCAGGTGCATTACATAAACCGAAAGTCATACATCTATAAGCAAATGTTCCAAAAGGACAAGTAAAAGTGGTCTTTTCTTGATCAGATTGTAAAACACGTATTAGTGAAAAGCCAAAGTATCCATCAAGGAAGCAAAAAATGTGTGTGCTTAGATAATCTTTCTAACATTTGATCGATAAAAGGCAGAGGGTAATAATCTTTTCTAGTAGCTTTATTTAATTTTCTATAATAAATTACCATTCTATAGCCTATGACAACTCTTTGTGGAATAAGTTCATTCTTATCATTAGGAACAACAGTAATACATCATTTCTTAGGGACACAATGAACAGGACTTACCCATCTACTATCAGCTATATGATAGATTATACCTAGTTCCAGAAGTTTCAATATTTCCGTTCTTACACTTCTTTCATTTTCGGGTTTAACTGACGTTGGTGATCAACAACGGGTTTAGCATCAGGTTCCACATTAATCTTGTGTTGACATAGAGTGAGACTAATGCCCTTAAGATCATCAAGAGTATATCCAATAGCAGCCCTGTGCTTCCTTAGAACTTTCAATAATCTTTCTTCTTCATGTTCTGAAAGGTTAGCACTAATAATAATAGGATATATCTTCTTTTTATCAAGATAAGCATATTTCAAAGTGTTTGGTAATTGTTTTAGTTCAAACACAGGATCACCTTTAGGTGGAGGAGGACCTCCTAGAATTTCAATAGGCAGATTGTGTTTAAGCAGAGGTGGTTGTTGGAAAAACATTCTATCTATTTCATTTCTTTCACGCATATGCAAATCATTTTCATGGTCTAGCAAATATTGTTCCAAAGGATCAGTAGGAGGCACATCAATAGAAGCAAGACCAATAATTTCATCCTTACTAGGCAAATATTTCTTATGAGGCTATTTACTAAACTTGGAAAAATTAAACTCGTGAGATTCATCACCAAAGCTAACACCTACAGTTTGTTTCTCACAGTCTATTTTAGCACTGAAAGTGTTGCAGAAAGGTCTACCAAATATAATGGGACAAAAGACATCTTCTGGGGTGCTAAGAAAAAGAAAATCAGTAGGGTATTTTATTTTCCCACACAAGACTTCAACATCTCTAAGAATCCCAATAGGTGATATAGTATCTCTATTAGCAAGTTTAGTGGTAACATATATGTCTCCTATCTTAGCAGGTGCTATTTCATCATTAATTTCTTGATTTAAGGTGAAAGGAATAGCACTTACACTAGCACCTAGGTCACAAAACCCATGCTAACACTGATCTTCTATCTTAACTGAGACAACAGGCATGCCAACAACTGGTCTATGTTTACCTTTTCCTTCGGGTTTTGCAATTCTAGAAGCTTCACCACAGAAGTAAATAACATGCCCATCAATATTATGAACTAAGAGATCTTTAACCATAGCAACACTAGGTTCAACTTTGATTTGTTTAGAAGGTTTGGGTTTTCTAACATAACTTTTGTTAACCACAGTTGAAGCTTTAGCATGTTCCTTCATCCTAACAGGAAAAGGTGGTTTTTCAATATAAGTAGTGGGAACAACTGGATCAACATTGTAAATGATAGTTTCTTCTTTAGCTTTCACCAGTTCTTTAATTTCTTCTTTATTTCTTGGGTGATATTTAAACCACTTCTCCTTAGGGAGATCAACATGAGTAACAAACGATTCAAAAAAGGAAGCTACTATCTCAAAGTCAAGTCCATATTTAGTGCTAAACTTTCGAAAAGCATTGGTATTCATAAAAGATTTAACACAATCAAACTTAGGTTCAACACCAGAATATTTACCTTCATCGAGTTCCCAATCTTTAGAGTTGTGTTTAATTATTTCTAAAAGATCCCACCGGAATTCAATAGTCTTCTTCATAAAGGAACCAGTACAAGAAGTAGCTAGCATGGATTGATCATTATGAGAAAGCCGAGCATACAAATTCTAAATAATAATTTCTCTCGAGAGCTCATAATTGGGGCATGAATATAACATTGATTTAAGCCTCCCCCAAGCTAGAGCGATACTTTCTCCTTCATGAGGCCAAAAATTATATATATAATTCTGATCATGATGAACTAGATGCATAGGATAAAATTTCCGATGAAATTCCAATTTCAAACGGTTCCAGTTCCAAGATCCAATATCATCGCATAGCCTATACCATGTCAATGATTTTCCCTTCAAAGATAAAGGGAAAACCTTCTTCTTAGCTTCATCTCTGGGCAAACCTACAAGCTTAAATAATACACAAATTTCATCCACATATATCAAGTGCATATTAGGATGTTCGGTTCCATCTCCTGCATAAGGATTAGCTAGCAGTTGTTCTAACATACCCGAAGGAATTTCATATTCAATATTTTTAGTAGGTGCAGTAGGTTGAGGGGTAACTAATTGTGGTTCCATTCAAGGTGAAGATAACCCGGACAAACCCCTCAAAGGATTGTTTTCCATAGTAGCAAGTGACAATAAACTTCAGCATGTAGTAATAATGTTTCCTTACCAATTTCCACTTACCAAGAGCGCTTCACTCCCCGGCAGCGGCGCCAGAAAATTGCCTTGATGACCCACAAGTATATGGGGTAAATTTTAGCCCTTTTCGATAAGTAAGAGTGTCTAACCCAACAAGGAGCAGAAAGAAAGGAAAAGTGGTTTTCAGCAAGGTAATGTCTGCAAGTGCTAAAATTATGAGTAGCGGAGTAGTTTGATAGCAGGATATTTTGTAATGAGCAAGTAACAATAGTAGTAACAAAAGTGCAGCAAGGTACCCCAATCCTTTTGAGACAAAGGACAGGCCAAAATGGTTTCTTATGATAAGCGAAGTGTTCTTGAGGGTACACGAGAATTTCATCTAGTTACTTTCATCATGTTGGCTTAATTCGTGTTCGATACTTTGATAATTTGATATGTGGGTGGACTGGTGCTTAGGTGCTTCTCTTACTTGAACAAACCTCCTACTTATGATTAAACCTCTCGCAAGCATCCGCAACTACGAGAAAAGTATTAAGAATAAATTCTAACCATAGCATTAAACTTTTGGATCCAATCGGTCCCTTAGGAATAGCGCATAAACTAGGGTTTAAGCTTTTGTCACTCTCGCAACCCACCATCTAATAACTACTCCACAACGCATTCCCTTAGGCCCAAATATGGTGAAGTCTCATGTAGTTTTGATACAAAGATTGAACACAAGAGATGAACTAGGGTTTGAGAGGAGTTGGTGATGTGAAGATGTTGATGAAGATATCCCTCCCCAAGATGGGAGAGTTGGTGGTGATGATGATGACAATGATTTCCCCCTCCGGGAGGGAAGTTCCCCCAGTAGAATCGCTCCGCCGGAGGGCAAAAGTGCTCCTGCCCAAGTTTCGCCTCGAGGCGGCGGCGCTTCATCCCGAATATCCTCCCCTTATTTTTTCTAGGTCAAAATGACTTATATACCAGAAGATGGGCACCAGAGGTGGGGCGAGGAGGGCAGCACCCACCAGGGTGCGCCTGGGCCTCCTGGCGCGCCCAGGTGGGTCGTGCCCACCTGGTGGCCCTCCTCTGGTACTTATTGGCTCCAATATTTATTAAATATTCCATAAAAAACCTCTGGGAGTTTCAGCTCAATTGGAGTTGTGCAGAATATGTAGCTTGACGTAGCTTTTTCAGGTCCAGATTTCCAGCTGCCAGAATTCCCCCCTTGGTGCATACCTTGCATATTATGAGAGAAAGGCATTAGAATTACTCCAAAAACAATTATTATACAATAAAACAACATAAATAATAGTAGGAAAACATGATGAAAAATGGACGTATCATGCAGTCCTATCGATAGGTAAGACTGTTGAATCCAACGAGGACCAGAAGGAAATGACAAGCGGTTTTCAACAAGGTATTCTCTGCAAGCACTGTAATTATGAGTAATAGATAGTTGTGTGATAAGATAATTTGTAACGGGTAATGTTGAGGAAACACATAACAGGTAGGCCCACGAAGGGCCAAAATATCCCAAAGCATGGGGTCCACACATGAGATGGGTCCAGATAAATCTCATTCATACATACTATCCACTCGGACATATCGACGTACCATCCACTCGGATGGCAGGCAACCACTCGGCAGTATGATTCACTTGGATATGCGAAGACCAACAGTCGGCAAGCCAGTTGAAGCATCATACTAGTAGTAGGTTAACATTATGGCATTCATGATCCACCTTGTAACTTAAGGGGTAAGGGGGTGGCGCACTCTATATTAGCCACCCCCACCACTAGACTTGGGGACTACGGGGATCCGTTCTCCTCTCATTGTAATCTCCGAATACATACTAAGATAAAACAAAGTCTCTCTAGAGCACGAGGCGTAGGGCTGTTATCTCCATTGCGAGAGGCCCGAACTTGCTAAAACCACTGTGTCACCCATATGCATCTCGGTAGATCATGCTCCTTTACCCTATCCCTTATTATTGTCGGAATCATTCCCACAACAGTTGGCGCCCACCGTGGGGCATGGCGTCTATCGAGCAATGATGCAAATGTTTTTTTCTTCAATTGCCGACAACAAACTAGTTTCTATGGGCGACCCAAGCTTTCTTGGGATGATCTCCCTGGATCAAACAATCTTCCTCTACCAAGTTTGACTATTGGAGTTCCGGCCATCACACGAAATACTCCTTATCATACAAAGGGATCAGGGAGTTGCTCATCTCAACTTGTCCTCTTTACAATCAAACATTGCAATGATCTACCTATGGTTTTTTCTTTTTTTTTGTATGCACACGAGCTCATACAAAAGGACGCCTCCCTTTGTTCCGATCGGTGGCTCGACTCCCGGACGATGAAGCGTCGTCGTCCACCCGTCATCATCTCGCGTACTCATCGGCGATGCCATCGCCTAGTGCACACACATGCACAGCTGCTAACGCTAGGCCTTGTTCCCCGGCCGAATAGACATGTCTACCAGTGTTCCGGTCGACCGGATCCTCAGGCGACAAGGCCCGACTGTCGGCGCTCGACTCAGCTCCGCACGCGTTGAAGCACGACTCTCACCTGTGCACAGCTCCAGCTCCCGAGCAGTAAAACACAGCCACCAACGCTCGCTCCGGCCTCGCTCTTGGCTGCGCCGGCCCACGACTAGACTACGGCTAGCTGCTCATCCTCTTCATCACCACTTCTTGGCCGCCGTCTGGTTCCGGCCAGACCAGCCGTTTCCGTCGCAGCAGGGCTTTCCTCTAGGCTGCCTCTACAACTCTCCTTCAATTCTTGCCTAATTAACACTAACACCTCTTGTATGTAGACTCTGGATATCAGCAATTGACTACAGGTCACTTCCACCAGCGTCGCCTAGTCTAGACCGCTAGCTTGAACGAACAGTGGACCTCCCACGACGTGGAAATAAACCGCATGCAGGAGATAAATGACCGAAACTTCCATCGCATGCAATACCGGCCTTAACTCTTGCTTAATTACCCTAATTAAGTCTTTTGCATGCGTGTACAGGTTTTGAACGTGGTGATCAATGCATGTAATGGCACATGAAGTGGCAGGCGTTGGCGAATCCCGGCCACCAATGGTTTCCGGCATGAAGCCCTGGCGGTTCCTCCGACTGACATCAAGCACTCGCCGATAGCCTGTACAAAGGAGTCAACACCACAACACCGCAACCGGAAGCTAGCTCCGCCCTCACACACGACTATGTCTCCCGTGTTGGGGCACAAACCTGATTCGGCATGGCGACCAGGAGTTGGCCATGTCGCCATGCTCAGTAGTTTCCCCCTCCGGCATGATCCACTCGACAGTAACTCCCTTCAGTCAGCATGGTCACTCGGATGGGCTAGCTCACTCGGACAGAATAGGATCACTGGTACTCAGCCGCCCGTGCGCCGCCACGCGGCTGCCCTGCACGCGGTCATGAAGCTGCTCGCGTCATATCATCAACTTTCCCGACTCAGACGTCCCGCACATCGTCACTCCGCGGGACGCGTCTACTTCACTCGGACGCCCTGTACATCGCCACTCTACGGGATGCGTCCTCATCACTCGGACGCCCCGCGCATCGTCACTTCGTGGCATGCTTCTTCATCACTTGGTTGCCCCGCACGTCGCCACTCCGTGGGATGCGTCCTCGTCACTCGGACGCCCCGTGCATCGTCACTCTGCGGCATGCTTCTTCATCACTTGGTCACCCCACGCATCATCACTTCATGGCACGCTTCTTCATCACTTGGTTGCCCCGCGCGTCGCCACTCCGCGGGATGCGTCCTCGTCACTCGGACGCCCCGCGCATCGTCACTCCGCGGCACGCTTCTTCATCACTTGGTCACCCCATGCATTGCCACTCGATTGGTCACCTCATCACTTCTACGTCTTGAGCTTGCGTTGGTTTTCCTTGAAGAGGAAAGGGTGATGCAGTAGAGTAGCGTAAGTATTTCTCTCAGTTTTTGAGAACCAAGGTATCAATCCAGTAGGAGGCTCCTCACAAGTCCATGAACCTACACAAACAAACAAAGAACTCACAACCAATGCGATAAAGTGGTTGTCAATCCCTTCACGGCCACTTGCGAAAGTGAGATCTGATAGAGATAATATGATAAGATAAATATATTTTTGGTATTTAATAATATAGATGCAGAAAATAAAGATGCAAAATAAAAGTAGCTTGAAAGCTTATATGATAAAGGATAGACCCGGGGGCCATAGATTTCACTAGAGGCTTCTCTCAAGATAGCTTAAGTATTACGGTGGGTGAACAAATTACTGTTGAGCAATTGATAGAAAAGCAAATAATTATGAGGTTATCTAGACATGATCATGTATATAGGCATCACGTCTGTGACAAGTAGACTGACTCCTGCCTGCATCTACTACTATTACTCCACACATCAACCGCTATCCAGCATGCATCTAGAGTATTAAGTTCATAAGAACAGAGTAACGCATTAAGAAAGATGACATGATGTAGAGGGATAAACTAAAGCAATATGATATAAACCCCATCTTTTTATCCTCGATGGCAACAATACAATACGTGCCTTGCAACCCTTTCTTTCACTGGGTAAGGACACCGCAAGATTGAACCCAAAGCTAAGCACTTCTCCCATGGTAAGAAAGATCAATCTAGTAGGCCAAACCAAACCGATAATTCGAAGAGACTTGCAAAGATAGCTCAATCATACATAAAAGAATTCAGAGAAGATTCAAATATTATTCATAGATAAACTTGATCATGAACCCACAATTCATCGGATCTCAACAAACACACCGCAAAAAGAGTTTACATCGAATAGATCTCCACAAGAGAGGGGGAGAACATTGTATTGAGATCCAAAAAGAGAGAAGAAGCCATCTAGCTAATAACTATGGACCCGAAGGTCTGTGGCAAACTACTCACAACTCACCGGAAGGGCTATGATGTTGATGTAGAAGCCCTCCATGGTGGATTCCCCCTCCGGCAGAACACCGGCGACGGCTCCAAGATGGGATCTCGCGCATACAGAAGGTTACGGTGGCGGAAATATTTCTTCGGTGGCTCCCTGGATGTTTACAGGGTACGTAGGCTTATATAGGAGGAAGAAGTACATTGGTGGCTGCTCGGCAGCTTCTTGGCTTGCACTCCAAGTTCAAAGGATCACGTTCGTTCCAAAAATCACGCTCCCGAAGGTTTCATTCCGTTTGGACAACGTTTGATATTCCTTTTCTTCAAAATACTGAAATAGGCAAAAAAAACAGCAATACGGGCTGGGCCTCCGGTTAGTAGGTTAGTCCCAAAAATGATATAAATGTGTGAAATAAAGCTCATAATCATCCAAAAGGAGTAATATAATAGCATGGAACAATCAAAAGTTATAGATACGTTGGAGACGTATCAATCACCACTCGGCTGCTCGGTGCATCGCCACTTGCTTGGTCACCTCATCACCATTTATCTGCTCCGCGCGTCGCCTCTCGGTTGGTCACCTCATCGCCACTCGGCCGCTCCACGCGTCGCCACTCGGCCGCTCCACGCGTCGCCACTCGGTTGGTCACCTCATCACCACTCGGCGCCCCGCGCGTCGCCACTCGGTTGGTCACCGCATCACCACTGGGCCACCCCACGCGTCGTCACTCGGTTGGTCACCTCATCACCACTCGGCCTCCCCCGCGTCGCCACTCGGT